>NW_027218874.1:0-13114 GCF_027580195.1 Bos mutus
TCACGTGACTGATCATGCACTGATCACGTGACTGATCATGCACTGATCACGTGCCTGATAATGCACTGATCACGTGCCTGATCATGCACTGATCACGTGCCTGAACATGCATTTATCACGTGACTGATCATGCTGATCTCGTGACTGATCATGCACTGATCACGTGCCTGATCATGCACTGATCACGTGGCTGATCATACACTGATCACGTGGCTGTTCATGCCCTGATCACGGCGCTGATCATACACTGATCACATTACGGATAATGCACTGATCACGTGCCTGATCATGCACTGATCTCGTGGCTGATCATGCTCTGATCACGAAACTGATCATGCACTGATCACGTGCCTGATCATGCACTGATCACGTGGCTGATCATGCACTGATCACGTGGCTGATCATGCACTGATCATGCACTGTGGCTGATCATGCACTGATCACGTGGCTGATCATGCACTGATCACGTGGCTGATCATGCACTGATCACGTGGCTGATCATGCACTGATCACGTGGCTGATCATGCACTGATCACGTGTGGCTGATCATGCACTGATCACGTGACTGATCATGCACTGATCACGTGGCTGATCATCATGCACTGATCATGGCTGATCATGCACTGATCATGGCTGATCATGCACTGATCACGTGGCTGATCATGCACTGATCACGTGGCTGATCATGCACTGATCACGTGGCTGATCATGCACTGATCACGTGGCTGATCATGCACTGATCACGTGGCTGATCATGATCACTGATCACGTGCACTGATCATGCACTGATCACGTGGCTGATCATGCACTGATCACGTGGCTGATCATGCACTGATCACGTGACTGATCATGCACTGATCACGTGGCTGATCATGCACTGATCACGTGGCTGATCATGCACTGATCACGTGGCTGATCATGCACTGATCACTGATCATGCACTGTGGCTGATCATCACTGATCACGTGATCTGCACTGATCACACTGATCACTGACTGATCATGCACTGATCACGTGGCTGATCATGCACTGATCACGTGGCTGATCATGCACTGATCACTTGGCTGATCATGCACTGATCACGTGGCTGATCATGCACTGATCACGTGGCTGATCATGCACTGATCACGTGGCTGATCATGCACTGATCACACGTGCTGATCATGCACTGATCGCATGGCTGATCATGCACTGATCACGTGACTGATCATGCACTGATCACGTGACTGATCATGCACTGATCATGTGGCTATCATGCACTAATCACGTGACTGATCACACACTGATCACGTGACTGATCATGCACTGATCACGTGGCTGATCATGCACTGATCACGTGACTGATCATGCACTGATGCCTGATCATGCACTGATCATGTGGCTGATCATGCACTGATCACGTGGCTGATCATGCACTGATCGTGTGCTGATCATACACTGATCACGTGGCTGATCATGCACTGATCACGTGGCTGATCATGCACTGATCACGTGGCTGATCATGCACTGATCACGTGGCTGATCATGCACTGATCACGTGGCTGATCATACACTGATCACGTGGCTGATCATGCACTGATCACGTGGCTGATCATGCACTGATCACGTGGCTGATCATGCACTGATCACGTGGCTGATCATGCACTGATCACGTGTGACTGATCATCACACTGATCACGTGACTGATCATGCACTGATCACGTGGCTGATCATGCACTGATCACGTGCTGATCATGCACTGATCACGTGCTGATCATGCACTGATCACGTGATCATGCACTGATCATGCACTGATCACGTGATCTGATCATGCACTGATCACGTGGCTGATCATGCACTGATCACGTGACTGATCATGCACTGATCACGTGCTGCTGATCATGCACTGATCACATGTGATCTGATCATGCACTGATCACGTGGCTGATCATGCACACTGATCGTGGGTGGCTGATCATGCACTGATCACGTGACTGATCATCATGCACTGATCACGTGGCTGATCATGCACTGATCACGTGACTGATCATGCACTGATCACGTGGCTGATCATGCACTGATCACGTGGCTGATCATGCACTGATCACGTGACTGATCATGCACTGATCACGTGACTGATCATGCACTGATCACGTGGCTGATCATGCACTGATCACGTGACTGACATGCACTGATCACGTGATGATCATGCACTGATCATCGTGGCTGATCATGCACTGATCACGTGGCTGATCATGCACTGATCACGTGGCTGATCATGCACTGATCACGTGGCTGATCATGCACTGATCACGTGGCTGATCATGCACTGATCACGTGGCTGATCATGCACTGATCACGTGGCTGATGGCTGATCATGCACTGATCATGTGCTGATCATGCACTGATCACACTGCTGATCGTGACTGATCGTGGCTGATCATGCTGATCATCACGATCACGCTGATCATGCACTGATCACGTGGCTGATCATGCACTGATCACGTGGCTGATCATGCACTGATCACGTGGCTGATCATGCACTGATCACGTGGCTTGATCATGCACTGATCACGTGACTGATCATGCACTGATCACGTGCTGATCATGCACTGATCACACTGATCATGCACTGATCACATGCATGCTGATCATGCACTGATCACGTGGCTGATCATGCACTGATCACGTGGCTGATCATGCACTGATCACACGCTGATCATGCACTGATGCACTGATCACGTGACTGATCATCATGCACTGATCACGTGGCTGATCATGCACTGATCACGTGGCTGATCATGCACTGATCACGTGGCTGATCATGCACTGATCACATGGTGACTGATCATGCACTGATCACGTGACTGATCATGCACTGATCACGTGGCTGATCATGCACTGATCACGTGGCTGATCATGCACTGATCACGTGGCTGATCATGCACTGATCACGTGACTGATCATGCACTGATCACGTCACTGCACATGCACTGATCACGCGGCTGATCATGCACTGATCACGTGCCTGATAATTCACTAATCACGTTGTGGATTATGCACTGATCACGTAGCTGTTCATGCACTAATCACGTTGTGGATTGTACTAAATCCGTGCACGATCATACACTGATCGCATGGCTGATGTACACTAGCAATCGTTACCGGATCATGCACTGATCGCCTTAACAGTCATACACTGATCGCATTACTGGCTGTTCATGCACTGATCGTGGCTATCATGCACTGATCATATGGCTGATCATGCACTGATCACCGTGCTTCTCATGCACTGATCAAGCTAGCTATCATACACTGATCACTTGGCTATCATGCTGATCACCTGGCTGATCGTACACTGATCACTGTGGCTGATCATGCACTATCACTGCCTGACGGCGTACCGATCACATGCCTGATCATGAATTGGATCAGCGCGTCGATCGAAGCGCACTTACTGGCGTGACGATCATGCACTGATTACGTGCCTGATCATGACTGATCACGGATGACTGCATTGATCAAGAAACTGGATGGCTGATCTTGCACTGATCGTAAGCTGGTCTTCGGCAGTCACGTCACGTGGGCGATGTTACACGATCACGCGGCTGATCATGAAATGATCACCTGGCTGAATACACTGACCACGTGATCGTGCATACCGATCACGTGACTGATCATGCACTGATCACGTGCCTGATCGTACTGATCATGGGCGATCATGCACTGATCACGTGGGCTGATCATGCGGTAATCACGTGTCTCAATCATGCACACGTTATGAACTGATCACGTGGCTAATGCACACCGATCTGAGCATACACTGATCATGTGGATGATCATACACTCTTCACCTGTTACTGATCATGCACTGATCACGTGACTGATCATGCACTGATCAAGAAGCTGATCATACACTGAACACGTGACTGTGCATGCACTGATCACGTGGCTGATCATTCACTGATCACGTGCCTGATCATGCACTCATCACGTGGCTGATCATGCACTGATCACGCCTGATCATGCACTGATCATCGTTGCTGATCATGCACTGATAACGTGGCTGATCATGCACTGATCACGCGGCTGATCATGCACTGATCACGTGGCTGATCATGCATTGATCACGTAATGATCATGCACTGATCACGTGGCAATCTTGCACTGATCACGTGGCTGATCATGCAGCAATCACGTGGCTGATCATGCACTGATCACATGCCTGATAATGACTGATCACGTGGTGCATACACTGATCACGAAGCTGATCATACACTGATCACGTGACTGTGCATGCACTGATCACCTGGCTGATCATGCACTGATCACGTGGCTGATCATGCACTGATCACGTGGCTGATCATGCACTGATCACGTGGCTGATCATGCACCGATCACGTGACTAATCATGCACTGATCATCTGGCTGATCATGCACTGATCCACGACTGATCATGCACTGATCACGGCTATCATGCACTGATCGATCACCAGACTGTGCATGCACTGATGCGTGGCTCATCATTCACTGATCACGTGGTGATCATGCACTGGTCACGCGTGGCTGATCATGCACTGATCATGGCTGATCATACACCGATCACGGGCTGATCATGCACAGATAATGTGACTGATCATGCACTGATCGCGTGGCGATCATGCACTGATCACGTGGCTTATCATACACTGATCACGTGGCTGATTATGCACTGATCACATGGCAGATCATGGCACTGATCACGTGGCTGATCATGCACTGATTACGTGGTTGATCATGCACTGATCACGTTTAGCATGAACTGATCACGTGACTGATCATGCACTGATAACATGCTGATCATGAACTGATCACGTGGCTGATCATGCACTGATCACCGATTGATCATGCAACGATCACGCGCATGCCTGATCATGCACTGATCACGCACTGATCACGTGGCTGCGCGTACTGGATACATGATCGATCATGCATTGATCACGTGGCTGATCATGCACGATCCATGGCTGATCATACATTGATCACGTGACTCATGATGCGCTGATCACGTGGCTGATCATGCACTGATCACGTGCCTGATCATTCACTGTTCACATAGCTGATCATGCACTGATCACGTGCCTGATCATGCACTGATCACGCGGGCTGATAATGCACTGATCACGTGGCTGATCATGCAATGATCACGTGGCTGATCATGCACTGATCACGTGCTGATCATGCACTAATCACGTGACTGATCATGCACTGATCACATGGCTCAATCTGGCACTGATCAGGTGGCTGATCATGCACTGATCACGTGGCTGATCATGCACGTGGATGATCATGCACTAATCGTGGCTGTCACGCACTGATCACGTAGCTCATCATACACTGACCGCGTGACTGATCATGCACTGAAGGCGATCATGCACTGATGGCTCATCGAGCACTGATCACGTGACTGATCATGCACTGATCACGTGGCTGATCATGCACTGATCACGTGCTGATCATGCACCGATTAACGTGGCTATCATGCACTGATCACGTAACTAATCATGCACTGATCAGGTGCATGATCATGCACTGATCACCTGATCATCGATCACGTGACTCACGTGCACCGATCATACACTGAACACTGATCGTGGCTGTGCATGCACTGATAACGTGACTAATCATGCACTGATCACGCGGCTGTCATGCAATGATCACATGGCTGATCATGCACTGATCATTTGGCTGCTCATGCACTGATCATGTGACTGATCATACACTGATCACGCGTAGCACATGCACTGATAATGTGCCTGATAATGCACTGATCACGTGACTGATCATGCATTGATCACATGGCTAATCATGCACTGATCACGTGACTGAAC
This sequence comes from Bos mutus, assembly GCF_027580195.1. Taxonomy (NCBI): domain Eukaryota; kingdom Metazoa; phylum Chordata; class Mammalia; order Artiodactyla; family Bovidae; genus Bos; species Bos mutus. Next base: position 5,850 of record NW_027218874.1, read on the forward strand.
ATAGACGTGATCATGCGTGACTGATCATGCACTGATCTATGGCTGATCGGGCAGTCACTGACTGTCACACTGATCACGCGGGCTGATCATGCACTGATTACACCCGATCCATGCACTGATCACATACTCACCGCGGGCTGATCATACACTATCATGCACTGATCACGGACTGATCATGCACGATCACTGGCATGCACATGCACTGGTCACTGATTGATCATGCACTGATCACGTGGCTGATCATGCACTGATCACGTGGCTGGGATCATGCACTGATCCGTGACTGATCATGCAATGATCACGTGCCTGTTCATGCACTGTTCACGTGGCATCATGCACTGATCACGTGGCTGATCGCGCACTGATCACATAACTGATCATACACTGATCAGCTGCTGATCTGGTCAATGCACTGATCACGGCTGACTGTCATGCACTGATCGCGGTTGATCACACTGATCACGTTGCTGATCGCACTGATCACGGGCTGATCATGCACTGATCACCTGGCGTCGCGATCATGCACTGATCACGTGTTGCTGATCATGCACTGATCACGTGGCTGATCATCACTGATCACGAAACCGGGCATGCACGATCAGGTGGCTGATCATGCACTGATCACGTGGCTGATCACGCACTGATCCGTGCCTGATCATGCACTGATCACGTGGCCGATGATGCACTGATCCGCCTGCCTGATAATGCACTGATCACGTGGCTGATCATGCACTGATCACGACACTGTATGCACTGATCATGGCTGACTGTGCATGCATTGATCAGGCACCGATCACGGTTGATGTTGCCTGATCACGTGGCTGATCATGAACTAATCTCGCTGAATATACACACTGAACGCACCGTGCATGCACTGATCGCTGTGAGATGAACATGCCGTGATCACGTGGCTGACGGCGCACTGATCACTGCTGAATATACACTGAACACGTGACTGTGCATGCACTGATCAAGTGGCTGAACATGCAATGATCACGTGGCTGATCATGCACTGACATGCGGTTGACGCACCGATCACGTGGCTAACATGCACTGATCACATGGCTATCGGGCGGTGATCCATGGTCGTCATGCACTGATCCGTGACTGATCGCGCAGGTCGCGTGGCTTATCATGCACTGATGCGTGGCTGATCATGCACTGATCACGTAGCTGATCATGCACTGACAGCGGCCTGATCACATCGATCACGGCCATGCACTGATACCATGGCTGATCATACACTGTCAGCGTGGCTGATCATGCACTGATCGCGTGGCGATCATTCACTGATCATGGCTGACCATAAACTGATCACGTGACTGATCCCAAATTGACTCACATGCCTGATCATGCTGCTGATCACGACTGATCATGCGCTGGTTCTGGCTTTGATCCTACAATGATCACTTGGCTGATCGCGCATTGATCACGGCTGATCGTACACTGATCACGACCGATCATGCACTGAACACATGCTGAACATGCATGATCACGTGAAGTGATCATGCACCTGTCACGTGCCTGATAATGCGTACTGATCATGTGGCTGACCGAACTGATCACGCAGCTGATCATACACTGATCACGTGACTGATCATGCACTGATCACGATGCTCGAACATGCAATGATCGCGCGGGCTCATCATACATTGACTGTGCTGAATATACACTGAACGGCGGGCTGTGCATGCACTGATCACGTGGCTGATCATGCACTTATCACATGACTGATCATGCGGTCATCACCTGACCTGATAATGAACTGATCCGCGTGATCATGATGTAATTTGAATACGTGCCTGATCATGCACTGATCACGTGACGATCATGCAGTGTTCACGCGCCTGATCAGCGCACTTATCACGTGGCTGATCATGCACTGATCACGAAGCTGAATATACACTGATCACGTGACTGTGCATGCACTGATCAAGTGGCTGAACATGCAATGATCACGTGGCTGATTATGCACTCATCACGTGCCTGATCATGCACTGATCACGTGGCTGATCATGCACTGATCACGAAGCTGATCATACACTGGTCACGTGACTGTGCATTCACTGATCCCATGGCTGATCTGGCACTGATCTCATGGCTAATCATGCACTGATCACGTGGCTGATCCTGCACTGATCATGAAGCTGATCACTGATCGCATTGACTCATAAACTGATCACGTGACTGTGCATGCACTAATCCGTGGCTGATCATGCCAATCACGTGGCATAAAATACACTGATCACCGAGACTGTCATACACTGATCACGTGGCTGATCATGCACTCTTCGTGGCTGATCACGCACTGATGCGTGCCTGATCATGCACTGATCCGTGCTGATCATGCACTGATCCCGTGGCTGATCATGCACTCATCACGTGCCTGATCATGCACTGATCACGTGCCTGATCATACACTGATCACGTGACTGATCTGCACTCATCGCCTGCCTGATCATGCACTGATCACGTAACTGATCATGCACTGATCACGTGGCTGATCATACACTGATCGTCTGTGACTGATCATACACTGATCAGGTGGATTGTGCATGCACTGATCACGGCTGGCTGCTCATGCACTGATCACGTGACTGTCATGCACTGATCACGTGGCTGAAAATGCAATGATCACGTGGCTGATCATGCACTGATCACGTGGCTGAACATGCAATGATCACGTGGCTGATCATGCACTGATCACGAAGCTGATCATGCACTGATCACGTGACTATCATGCACTGATCAAGTGCCTGATCATAGGCTGATCCGTGGCTGATCATGCTACTGATCGTGCCTGATCATGCACTGATCACGTTGGCTGATCATGCACTGATCACGTGACTGATCATGACTCATGCGTGACTGATCATGCACTGATCACGAGGCTGATCATGCACTGATCACGTGATCTGTGCATTCACTGATCCCATGGCTGATCTGGCACTGATCTCATGGCTGATCATGCACTGATCACGTGGCTGATCCTGCACTGATCATGAAGCTGATCATAAACTGATCACGTGACTGTGCATGCACTGATCAAGTGTCTGAACATGCAATGATCACGTGGCTGATCATGCACTGATCACGAAGCTGAATATACACTGATCACGTGACTGTGCATGCACTGATCAAGTGGCTGAACATGCAATGATCACGTGGCTGATCATGCACTCATCACGTGCCTGATCATGCACTGATCACGTGGCTGATCATACGCTGATCGCGGACTGATCATGCACTGATCCGCGTGGCTCATCATTCACTGATCGCGTGGCTGATCGCACTGATCACGTGGCTGATCATACACTGCACTGATGCACTGACATGCCTGATCGCGAACTGATCACGTGACTGTGCATGCACTGATCAAGTGTCTGAACATGCAATGATCACGTGGCTGATCATGCACTGATCACGAAGCTGAATATACACTGATCACGTGACTGTGCATGCACTGATCAAGTGGCTGAACATGCAATTATCACGTGGCTGATTATGCACTCATCACGTGCCTGATCATGCTCTGATCCCGTGGCTGATCATGCACTCATCACGTGCCTGATCATGCACTGATCACATGCCTGATCATGAACTGATCACGTGCCTGATCATGCACTTATCACGTGACTGATCATGCACTGATCGCGTGCCTGATCATGCACTGATCGTGCCTGATCATGCACTGATCACGTGACTGATCATGCACTGAAGACTGGCCATGCATCACACTGATCACGTGGCTGGTCATGCATTGATCACCTGGCTGATCATGCACTGATCACGTGACTGATCATGCACTGATCACGTGGCTGATCATGCACTGATCACCTGGCTGATAATACACTGATCACACGTGGCGATCACGGTGCACTGATCATGGCTGATCGCGCACCATCACGTGACTGATCATGCACTTATCACATTAGCTGATCATGCACTGAACACCTGGCTGATCATGCACTGATCACGTGGCTGATCATGCACTGATATCGAAGCTGATCATACACTCTTCGTGACTGATCATGCACTGATCACGTGGCTGACCATGCACTGATCGTGGCTGATCATGCACTGATCACGTGACTGATCATGCACTGATCACGTGGCTGAACATGAACTGATCACGTGGCTGATCATGCACACGAGCTCACGTACACTGGCTGATCATGCACTGATCACGTGATTGATCATGCACTGATCACGTGGCTGATCATGCACTGATCACGTGGCTGATCTTGCACTGATCACGTGGCTGTTCATACACTGATCACGAGGCTGACCATACACTTATCACATGACTGATCATGCATTGATCCATGCTGATCATGCACTGATCGCGTGGCTGATCATGCACTGATCGCGAAGTTGATCATACACTGATCGGTGACCTGCATGCATTGATCACGTGGCTGATCATGCACTGTTCACCTGGGTGATCATACACTGATCACGTGACTGATCATGCACTGATCACGTGACGGATCATGCACTGATCACGTGGCTGATCATACACTGATCCGTGGCTGTTCATGCACTGATCACGTGTCTGATCATGCACTGATCACATTAGTGATCATGCACTGATCACGTGGATCATCACTGCACTGATCACGTGGCTGACTGTCATGCACTGATCACGTGGCTGAAAATGCAGCGATCACAAGATCTGCCATATCAGTACTGCGTTACTTAATGGCTGATCATGCACTGATCCGTGGGGAGATGTACACTGATCCGTGGCTGATCATGCAATAATCAAAGAGCTATCAGGGGCAGTCAAACAGTCAGCAGTGATCCCGCGGCTCATCTGCACTGAATCGTGACTAATCATGCACTAATCGCAGCTGATCAGGCACTCATCACGTGGCTGATCATGCACTGATCGCGTGACTGATCATGCAAAATCACGTGCCTGATCAGGAACTGATCACGTGCCTGATCATGCACTGTCGCGTGACTGATCATGCACTGATCACGTAATTGATCCTGCACTTGTCGCGTGGCTGATCATGCACTGATCACGTGACTGTCATGCACTGATCACGTGACTGATCATGTACTGATCACGTGACTAATCATGCACTGATCAAGTGGCTGATCCTGCAATGATCACGTGGCTGATCATGCGATGCGTGGCTGATCACGTGGCTGATCATGCACTGATCACGTGACTGATGCGCACTGATCACGTGGCTGATCATGCACGGTGATCGTGGCTGATCATGCACTGATCGCGTGGCTATCATGCACTGATCACGTACCTGCTGATCATGCACTGGTCACATGACTGATCATGCACTGATCGCGTGGCTATCATGCACTGATCACGTGGCTGATCATGCACTGATCGCGTGCCTGATCATGCACTGGTCACGTGACTGATCATGCACTGATCATGGCTGATCCTGCACTGATCACGTGACTCATCATGCACTGATCACGTGGCTGATCCTGCACTGATCACGTGGCTGATCATGCACTGATCCCGTGGCTGATCATGCACTGATCACGTGGCTGATCATGCACTGATCACGTGACTGTGCATGCGATATAATGGTCCCGTGCTGATCATGCATGATCCGTAAATGATCATGCACTGTTCCGTGACTGATCATGTACTGATCACGTGCCTGACCATGCACTGATCACGTGACTGATCATGCACTGATCACGTGGCTGATCATGTACTGATCACGTGCCTGGTCATGCACTGATCACGTGGCTGATCATGCACTGATCATCTGGCTACCATGCACTGGTTACATGACTGATCGTACACTGATCACGTGGCTGATCATGCAATGATCACGTGGCTATCATATACAGATCACGTGACTGATCATGCATTGATCACGTGGATGATCTGCACTGATCACGTGGCGATCATGCACTGATTACGTGGCTGATCATACATTGATCACGTGACTGATCATGCACAGATTACGTGACTAATCATGCAGTGATCGCGTTCCTGATCATGGCACTGATCTGATTCGGCTGGTCTCCATCGTCATGCTGATCACGTCATTGATCATGCACTGATCACATGGCTGATCATGCACTGATCCGCATGCTGGTCATGCACTGCTCGCGTGGCTTATCATGCAATGATTACGTGCCTGCCATATACTTATCACGTAAATGATCATGCACTGACTACGTGGCTGATCATGCACTGCTCACGTGACTGATCATGCAGTGATCGTGGCTACAATGTACTGATCACGTGGCTGATCATGCACTGATCAGGTGACTGATCATGCACTGATCCGTGGCTATCATGCACTGATCACGTGGATCATGCACTGATCGTGGCTTATCGTACACTGATCGCCAGCTGAACATACTGGTCACATGACTGATCATGCACTGATCACGCGGCTATCATGCACTGATCACGTAGCTGATCATGCAATGATCATGTAGCTACCATGTACTGGTCACGTGACTGATCATACACCCATCAGATGACTGACCATGCACTGATCACGTGGCTATCATGCACTGCTCACGTGGCTGATCATGCAGTGATCATGTATCATTTACAATGTACCCGATCAGGTGACTGATCATACACCCATCAGGTGACTGATCATGCACTGATCACGTGACTGATCATGCACTGATCACGTGGCTATCATGCACTGATCACGTGGCTGATCATGCAGTGATGATATGTTACAATGTGCGGTCAGGTGACTGATCATACACCCATCAGGTGACTGATCATGCACTGATCACGTGGCTTCATGCACTGCTCACGTGGCTGATCATGCAATGATCACGTAGCAACCACATAGTAGGTGCGTGCCTGATCATGCACTGATCACGTGGCTCATCATGCACTGATCACGTGACTGTTCACGCACTGATCACGTGGCTGATCATGCCCTGATCACGTGGCGGATCATACACTGTTCACGTGCCTGGTCATGCACAGATCACGTGACTAATCATGAACTGATCAGCTGGCTATAATTCACTAATCACGTGGATATCATGCACTGATTACCTGCCTGTCATGCACAGATCACGTGACTAACCATGAACTGATCACGTAGGTATCATGCACTGATCACATGGCTGATCATACATTGTTCACGTGTCTGATCATGCACTGATCACGTGGCTGATCATACACTGCTCATGTAGCTGATCATGCACTGATCACGTGTCTATCATGCAGTGCTCACGTGGCTGATCAGGCAATGATCAAGTTGCTAACATGCACTGGTCACGTGACTGATCATGCAATG
>NW_027218875.1:0-13512 GCF_027580195.1 Bos mutus
CAGCAGCGTGATTAGTGCATCATCAGCCGCGGGATCAGTTTGTGATCAGCCGTGATCGTGATCAGTGCATGTATTATGATCAGCCACGTGATCGTCAGTTTGATCAGCTCGACATCGGTGCATGCTGTCTGTTTGATCAGGGCATGATCAGTCATGTGATCAGTGTATGTCGGCCATGTGATCAGTGCGCGATAGCCCGCGTGATCAGTGCATGATAGCTAACTGATCTGTGCATGATAAGCCACGTGATCAGTGCATGACAGCAATGTGATCAGTGAATGATAGCCACCTGATCAGTGCATGATAAGTCGCGTGATCAGTGTATGATCAGTGTGCGTGATCGGTGCAAGATAGCCCGCGTTATCGGTGTATGATCAGCCGTGATCAGTGCATGAACAGCCACGTGATCAGTGCATGCTGTCATTTGATCAGTGCATGTTCAGTCTGCGTAATCAGTGCATGATAGCCAAGTGATCAGTGCATGATCTGATCTCCGTGATCAGTGCCTGATCAGCCCACGTGATCAGTGCATGATAGCCACGTGATCAGTGCATGAACAGTCACGTGATCAATGTATGAACAGTCCCAGCCACGTGATCAGTGCAAGATAGCCACGTTATCAGTGTATGATCAGCCACGTGATCCCAGTGCGCCCAGTAGCCACCTGATCAGTGCATGGTCGGTCACGTGATCGGTGCATGATCATTCAAGTGATCCGGTGCATGCACAGTAAAGTGATCCGTGCGCGATAGCCGCGTGATCTGTGCATGATCAGTCGCGTGATCAGTGCATGATCAGCCCGCGTGATCCCAGTGCATGATAGCCAGCTGATCGGTGCATGATAGCCGCGTGATCAGTGCATGATCGGTCGCGGGATCAGTGCATGATCAGTCACGTGATCAGTGTATGATCATCCCGTGATCGGTGCATGTTCAGTCCCGTGATCAGTGCATGATCCAGCGACAGGATCTGTGTATGCTCGGTCGCGTGATCAGTGAATGATAGCCAAGTGATCAGTGCATGATAGCCTTGTGGTTAATTCATGATCAGTCACCTGATCAGTGCGCATGATCAGCCACGGGATCAGGGCATGACCAGCCCGCGTGATGAGTGCATGATCGGTTGCATGATCAGTGCATTGGCAGTCTAGGATCAGTGCATCCCAGCAAAGTGATAAGTGCATGATCAGCCGCGTGATCACTGCGTGATAGCCATCTGACCTGTGCATGATCAGTCAAGTGATCAGTGTATGATCAGCCACGTGAATCAGGGTGCATGATCGGTCTCGTGATCAGCCCATGGTCAGTAACGTGATCAGTGTGATCATCCGCGGGATCAGTGCATGTGCAGTCACGTGATCAGTGCATGATCAGTCCGTGATCAGTGCATGATCAGTTATGTGATTAGTGCATGATCAGCCGCGTGATCAGTGCATGATCGGGCCCGTGATTAGTGCATGCGATCAGTCAAGTGATCAGTGCATGATCAGCTAAGTGATCAGTGCATGATCAGTCCGTGATCAGTGCGATGAGTCACGTGATAAGTCCATGATCATCACGTGATCAGTGCATGATCAGCCACGTGATCAGTGCGCGATCAGCCAGGTGATCAGTGTGATCAGCCAGGTGTCAGTGCGTGTCAGTCTCGTGATCAGTGCATGATCAGCCATGGGATCGGTGCATGATAGCCATGTGAACGGTGCATGATCAGCTCACGGGATCAGTGCATCATCAGCCAAATGATCAGTGCATGATCAGTCGCGTGATCACTCATATGACCAGCCACGTGATCAGTGCATGTGCAGTCGCGTGATCAGTGTGTGATCATCCATGTGTTCAGTGCATGATAGACAAGTGATCATTTGCATGATCTATCTACGTGATCGGTGCATGCTCAGTCACGTGAGCAGTGCATGATCAGCCCGTGATCAGTGCATGACAGCCGCGTTATCATTGCCTTCAATTCACGTGATCGGTGAATCTGCAGTCGCGTGTTCTTGCATGGGCGCCACGTGATCAGTGTATGATCAGCCACGTGTTCAGTGCATGATAGACACGTGATCAGTGCATGATCAGGCATGTGATCGTGCCTACAATTCGTGAACGATCAGTGCATGTGCAGTCCGTGATCAGTGCATGATAGCCGCGTGATCAGTGAATGATCAGTCACGTGATCAGTGCCTGATCAATAGCGTGATCAGTATATGATCATCCACATGATCAGTGCATGCCCAGTCGCGTGATCAGTGCATTATGAGCCGCGTGATCAGTTCTTGATTAGTCACATGATCAGCACCATTCAGCCACGAGATCACTGCATGCTAGAGTCGCGTGATCAGTTCATGATCAGCGGCGTGATCGGTGTATGACCAGCCGTGATCATTGCATGATTAGTTAGCGTGATCAGTGCATGATCAGCCACGTGGTCAGTGTATGATTAAGCCACGTGATCATTGCATGATCTGCCCACGTGATCAGTGCATGATCAGCCGCGTGGTCAGTGCATGCACAGTCGCGTGATCGGTGTGACGTGCCGTGATCAGTGCATGATTTGCCACGTGATCAATGCATGATCAGGCCCGATAGTGCATGATCAGTCGCGTGATCAGTGTATGATAGCCAGGTTATCAGTGCATGATCATCCCACGTGATCAGTGCATGATCAGCCACGTGATCAGTGCATGATCGGGCGCGTGATCAGTGCATGATCTGCCACAAGATCAGTGCATGATAGCCAGGTTATCAGTGCATGATCATCCGTGATCAGTGCATGATCAGCCAGGTGATCGGTGCATGATCAGGCGCGTGACCGGTGCATGATCAGGCACAAGATCGTGTATGAGCCAGGTTATCGGTGCATGATCATCACGTGATCAGTGCATGTTCAGCCAAGTGATCAGTGCATGAACGGTCACATGATCGTGATGAGTGCCATGATCAGTGCACGTGATCAGTGCATGTCAGGCACGTGATCAGTGCATTGATCAGTCACGTGATCAGTGCATGATCAGCCACGTGATCAGTGCATGTGATCAGCCCATGTGATCGCGTGATCAGTGCAGCCCCGCGTGATCAGTGTATGATCAGTCACGTGATCAGTGCATGGTCAGCCAAAATGATCAATGCATGATTGCCGCGTGATCAGTGCATGATCAGCCGTGATCTGTGCATGATCAGCCATGTGATTAGTGCATGCAGCCACGTGATCAGTGCGTGATCAGCTTCGTGATCAGTGCATAATCAGTCCACCGTGATCAGTGCATGATCAGCCACGTCTTCAGTGCATGATAGCCAACGTGATCAGTGCATGATAGCTATGTGATCAGTGCATGCTCAGTCATGTGATCAGTGCATGACCAGGCACGTGATCGGTGCATGATACCGCGTGATCGTGCCATGATTACGCCGCGATCAGTGCATGACAGCTACGTGATCCAGTGCATGATCAGCCGCGTGATCAGTGCATGATCAGCCGCGTGATCAGTGCATGATCAGTAGCGTGATCAGTGCATGTTCAGTCACCTGATCAGTGCATGATCAGGCACGTGATCAGTGCATGATCAGTCGCGTGATCAGTGCGCGGTCAGCCACGTGATCAGTGCATGATTGTTACGTGCAAGTGCATGATCAGCCACGTGATCAGTGCAGGATCAGCCATGTGATCGGTGCATGATCACAGTCACGTGATCATGTGGGCGATCAGCCGTGATCAGTGCATGATCAGCGCGTGATCATGCATGATCAGCCACGTGATCAGTGCGCTGATCAGCCACGTGATCAGTGAATGATCACCACGTGATCAGTGCATGATCAGCCATGTGATCAGTGCATGATCAGTCACCACAGACAGTGTATGATCAGTCGCGTGATAAGTCCATGATCAGGCCGTGTTCACTGCATGATCAGTCCACGTGATCAGTGTATGATCAGCCATGTGATCAGTGCATGATCAGCCGCGTGATCAGTTCATGATCAGCCGCGTGATCAGTGCATGATCAGCCACGTGATCTGTGCATGCACAATCACGGGATCAGTGTATGATCAGCCGTGATCAGTGCATGATCAGCCAAATGATCAGTGCAGGCGATCAGGGGCGTGAAGTGCATGATCATTCCGTGAGGCGGTGCATGACAGCCAAGTGATCAGGGCATGATCAGCCACGTGATCAGTTGCATGCACAGTCATTCTCGTTATCAGTGTATGCTCAGTCCCGTGATCCCAGTGCATGATCAGCCACGTGATCAGTGCATGATCAGTCACGTGATCAGTGCGTGATCAGTCACGTGATCAGTGCATGATCAGCCGCGTCGTTCAGTGCATGTTCAGATGGGTGATCAGTGCGTATAGCCACGTGATCCAGTTCTTGATTAGTCACATAGTCAGCACCATTCGGACACTAGATCACTGCATGCTCGTGCGTGATCGGTGCGCGTCAACCGCGTGATCAGTGCATGATCAGTCGCGTGATCAGCATATATGATCAGCCACGTGATCAGTGCATGCATGGTCAGCCGCGTGATCAGTGCATGATCATCCACGTGATCAGTGCATGATCAGTCGCGTGATCAGTGCATGATCAGCCACGTGATCAGTGCATGATCAGTCATGTGATCAGTGCATGATCAGTCGTGTCAGTCAGTGCATGATCAGCCACGTGATCAGTGCATGATCAGTCACGTGATCAGTGCATGGGACTCGTGATGATCAGTGCATGATCAGCCACGTGATCAGTGCATGATCAGCCACGTGATCAGTGCATGATCAGTCACGTGATCAGTGCATGATCAGCCACGTGATCAGTGCATGATCAGATCACGTGATCAGGCGTGATCAGTGCATGATAGCCACGTGATCAGTGCATGATCAGCCGTGATCAGTGCATGATCATCACGTCGCGTGATCAGTGCATGATCAGTCGCGTGATCAGTGCATGATCAGCCACGTGATCAGTGCATGATCAGCCACGTGATCAGTGCATGATCAGTCACGTGATCAGGTGCATGATCAGCTGCGTGATCAGTGCATGATCAGCTGCGTGATCAGTGCATGATCAGCTGCGTGATCAGTGCATGATCATCTGCGTGATCAGTGCATGATCAGCTGCGTGATCAGTGCATGATCATCACGTGATCAGTGCATGATGAGCAGCGTGATCAGTGCGTGATGTCAGCGTGATCGGTGCATGAGTGTGCGTGTGTGATCAGTGCGTGATCAGTGCATGATCAGTGCGCGTGATTGTGCATGATCAGCACGTGATCAGTGCATGATCAGTGCGTGATCAGTGCATGATCAGCCGCGTGATCAGTGCATTCAGCCACGTGATCAGTGCATGATCAGTGCGTGATCAGTGCATGATCAGCCGCGTGATCAGTGCATCATCAGCGCGTGATCAGTGCATGATCAGCCACGTGATCAGTGCATGATCAGCCACGTGATCAGTGCATGATCAGCCACGTGATCAGTGCATGTGCGTGATCAGTGCATGATCGCGTGATCAGTGCATGATCAGCATCGTGATCAGTGCATGATCAGCCGCGTGATCAGTGCATGATCAGCCGCGTGATCAGTGCATGATCAGCCCGCGTGATCAGTGCATGATCAGCCCGTGATCAGTGCATGATCAGTCAGTCGTGTGATCAGTGCATGATCAGTGCCGTGATCAGTGCATGATCATCAGTCCGTGATCAGTGTGTGATCAGTCACGTGATCAGTGCATGATCAGCCCGTGTGATCAGTGCATGATCAGCCACGTGATCAGTGCATGATCAGCCACGTGATCAGTGCATGATCAGTCGCGTGATCAGTGCATGATCAGTCGCGTGATCAGTGCATGATCAGCCACGTGATCAGTGCATGATCAGCCGCGTGATCAGTGCATGATCAGCCACGTGATCAGTGCATGATCAGCCGCGTGATCAGTGCATGATCAGCCACGTGATCAGTGCATGATCAGCGTGCGTGATCAGTGCGTGATCAGTGCATGATCAGTCGCGTGATCAGTGCATGATCAGCCACGTGATCAGTGCATGATCAGCCACGTGATCAGTGCATGATCAGCCACGTGATCAGTGCATGATCAGCCCGTGATCAGTGCATGATCAGCCGCGTGATCAGTGCATGATCAGCCACGTGATCAGTGCATGATCAGTCACGTGATCAGTGCATGATCAGCCACGTGATCAGTGCATGATCAGCCACGTGATCAGTGCATGATCAGCCACGTGTGATCACGTGATCAGTGATCAGCCGCGTGATCAGTGCATGATCAGTCACGTGATCATGTGCATGCATGTGTGCATGTCACGTGATCAGTGCATGATCAGCCGCGTGATCAGTGCATGATCAGCCACGTGATCAGTGCATGATCAGCCACGTGATCAGTGCATGATCAGTCCGCGTGATCAGTGCATGATCAGCCACGTGATCAGTGCATGATCAGTCACGTGATCAGTGCATGATCAGCCACGTGATCAGTGCATGATCAGCCACGTGATCAGTGCATGATCAGCCGCGTGATCAGTGCATGATCAGCCACGTGATCAGTGCATGATCAGCCACGTGATCAGTGCATGATCAGCCATGTGATCAGTGCATGATCAGCCACGTGATCAGTGCATGATCAGCCCGTGATCAGTGCATGATCAGCCACGTGATCAGTGCATGATCAGCCACGTGATCAGTGCATGATCAGCCGCGTGATCAGTGCATGATCAGCCACGTGATCAGTGCATGATCAGCCGCGTGATCAGTGCATGATCAGTCACGTGATCAGTGCATGATCAGGCCACGTGATCAGTGCATGATCAGCCGCGTGATCAGTGCATGATCAGCCGCGTGATCAGTGCATGATCAGCGCGTGATCAGTGCATGATCAGCCGCGTGATCAGTGCATGATCAGCCACGTGATCAGTGCATGATCAGTCACGTGATCAGTGCATGATCAGTCGCGTGATCAGTGCATGATCAGCCGCGTGATCAGTGCATGATCAGCCACGTGATCAGTGCATGATCAGTCCGCGTGATCAGTGCATGATCAGCCGCGTGATCAGTGTGCATGATCAGCCGCGTGATCAGTGCATGATCAGCCACGTGATCAGTGCATGATCAGCCACGTGATCAGTGCATGATCAGCCGCGTGATCAGTGCATGATCAGTGCGTGATCAGTCGTGTGCATGATCGTGATCATGCATCGTGATCAGTGCATGATCGTGATCAGTGCACGTGATCAGTGCATGATCAGCCACGTGATCAGTGCATGATGCATGCCCGCGTGATCAGTGCATGATCAGTCACGTGATCAGTGCATGATCATCAGCCAGGTGATCAGTGCATGATCAGCCCGCGTGATCAGTGCATGATCAGCCCGTGATCAGTGCATGATCAGTCACGTGATCAGTGCATGATCAGCCACGTGATCAGTGCATGATCAGCCACGTGATCAGTGCATGATCAGCCGCGTGATCAGTGCATGATCAGTCGCGTGATCAGTGCATGATCAGCCAGCGTGATTAGTGCATGATCAGCCACGTGGTTGCCTGTGATTAACCCGTGATCGGTGCATGATCCAGCCACGTGATCAGTGCTTGATCAGCCATGTAATCAGTGCATGCACAGTCACGTGATCAGTGGCGCAGTCAGCTTCATGATCAGGGCATTTATCAACAGCGTGATCAGTGCATGATCGTACATTGATCAGTGCATGATCAGCCATGTGATCAGTGGTCTCAGTCCGCGTGATCAGTGCATGATGATCACGGATCAGTGCATCATCAGCCATCTTTCGGTGCCTGATCAGTCACGAGATCGTGCGTGATGAGTCACGTGGTGGTCCTGATCGGGCACGTGATCAGTGCATGATCAGTCATGTGATAAGTGTAATCCAGCCGGTGATCAGTGCATGATAGCCAGGTGTCCAGGCATGATCAGTCACCGAGACCAGTGCATGATCAGCCATGGGATCGAGTGCATGATAGCCATGTGAACAGTGCATGCTGGGTCGCGGGATCCAGGGCATGAGCTGCCAAATAATTCAGTGCTTGATCAGCTGCGTGGTCGGTGCATGACGGCCGCGATATCATTGCCTTCAAGGCTACGTGATCAGTGCATGATAGCCGCGTGTCAGTGCGCGGGCAGCTGCGTGATCAGTGCATAATGAGTCACGTGTTCGGTGCATGATCAGCCACGTGATCAGTGCATGATCTGATCCTTGCCTACAATCGTGAACAGTGCATGATCATCCGCGTGATCAGTGCGATAGCCCGTGATCAGTGAATGATCAGCCTGATCAGTACCTGATCAATCACGTGATCCCAGTGCATGATCATCCATGATCGGTGCACATGCCCAGTCACGTGATCGTGCGTGATAGACCGTGATCAGTTCTTGATTAGTCACATGATCGGTGCACCATTACGTGATCGGTGCATGCGCGGTCGCATGCTCAGCCCGCGTGATCGGTTCATGATCAGCCACGTGATCCGTGTATGACCAGCCAGTGATCATTGCATGATCCATAGCGTGATTAGTGTATGATCAGCGCGTGATCAGTGCATGCACAGCCAGGTGATCGGTGTGATCAACCCGTGATCGTACATGTGCAGCCGCGTGATCGGTGCATGATGGACACATGAAGAGTGCATGATCAGTCACGTGATCGGTGCATTGTCAGTCACGAAATCGTACATGATCATCCCGTAATCAGTGCATGATTCAGCCGTGATCAGTGCATGATCCAGGTCGTGAAGGCCATGATCGGGCACAAGATCGACCAACGTGATCAGCCAGGTTATCTGTGCATGATCATCCCGTGATCAGTGCATGCTCGATCCACGTGATCGGTATGGTCCAGGCGCGTGAAGTGCATGATCTGGCTCAAGATCAGTGGCATTGTCAGCCAGGTGATCAGTGAGCGATCAGCCCGTGATCAGTGCATGTTCGTAGGTTGATCAGTGCATGAACAGTCATCTGATCAGTGTAGATCAGCCTTCTTGATCAGTGCATGATCAGTTATGTGATCAGGGCATGTGCAGGCACGTGATCAGTCCATGATATCCGTGATAGTTCGCATGATCAGGCGCGTGATCAGTGAATGATCAGCCACGTGATCGGTGCGCGCAATCACGTGATCAGTGTATGATCATGATCTGTGCGTTATCACTTACCTGATGAGATTAGCCATGTGATCAGTGCATGAATGCCACTTAGTCAGAGGATGATCAGTCATTATCGGGGCATGATCACTCATGTGATCGGTGCCTTGATAGCCACAATCAGTGCATAATCAGTCACGTGATCAGTATATGATCAGCCACGTGATCAGTGCATGATAGCCACGAAATCGGTGCATGAACAGGTAGGTGGTCGAAGTTCTGCGCGGTCAAATGATCAGTGTGCTAGTAAAGCAGCGTGATCGGTGCATGATAGCCACGTGATCGGTTCATGATCAGTCCGTGAACAGTGCATGATCTGGCGCGTGATCAGTGCATGATCAGGCACGTGATCATTTGTATATGATAGCCAGGTTATCAGTGCATGATCAGCTGCGTGATCAGTGCGTTATCAGCCACGCGGTCAGTGCATGATCCAGGCGCGTGAAATCATGATCGGGCACAAGATCGGTGTATGAGCCAGGTTATCGGTGCATGATCAGCCCGTGATCAGTGCATGATAAGCCAAGTGATCAGTGAATGTGCAGTCACGTGATCATTGTGTCAGCTGGCAGTCAGTGCGTGGTCAGCCGTGATCAGTGCATAATAAGTCGTGATCATTGCATGATCAGTCACTGGTCAGTGCGATCAGCCGCGTTATCCGTGCATGATCAGTTACGTGATCATTGTATGATCAGCCACGTGATCAGTGCATGATAAAGACATGACCAGTGCATGGTCAGTCGCGTGATCTGTTCATGATGAGCAGCGTGATCGATCATGATCGAGCCGCGTGATCAGTGCATGGGCGCGCTACGTGATCTGTGCATGATCAGCCACGTAATCAGTGCATATTTCAGTTTGGTGATCTCTCTGTATGATTGTACGGGATCTGTGCATGGTATCCGCGTGATCAGTAATCAGCCACGTCTTTAGGGTGCATGATAGACACATGATCAGTGCATGATAACTCGTGATCAGTGCATGTCCAGTCACGTGAGCCGGTATGATCAGTCCCGTCATCAGTGCATGAGTAGCCCGCGCTGTGATCCCAGTGCGCCAGTGAGTTCTGTGAGCAGTGCGTGTGCATGGCCGCGTGATCAGTGAATGATAATACCTGATCTGTGCGTGATCAGTGAAATTATCGGTGTGATCAGCCACGTAATCAGGGCATGATGGGTAAGGTGATCAGCCCAAGATATGCGTGATCAGTGTATGATCATCCATGTGATCAGCACCATGTGCAGACACGTAATCAGTGCATGCTCAGTTATGTGATTAGTGCGCATGCACAGTCGCGTGATCAGTGCATGATCAGTCGCGTGATCAACATATGATCAGTTATGTGATAAGTGCATGGGCAGCCACGTTATCAGTGCATGATCAGCCGCGTGTTCAGTGCATGATAGCCCGCGTGATCAATTGCATGATTGCCAGGAGGATCGGTGCATGATTAGTCATGTGATCCAGTGTATGATCAGCCGCGTGATCCCAGTGCTGGCGGCCACATAGACATTGCATGATAGCCACCTGATCAGTGTGATCCAGCCACGAGATCAGTGCATGATAATCCGTGATCGGTGCATGCGTCGCGTGATCCAGTGCATGATAGCTACTCAGTACCTGACAGTACCGCGTGAAGAGAGCCTGTTTGCTCGTGATTCCTGCCTGCTCCTCTGCTTGGTTTCTTCCTGCTCAGCTGTGTGATTCCTGCCTGCTCGTCTGTGATACCTGCGATTGTGCCAGCTGATACCTGCCTGCCCATCTGCGCAGGCAGTTCGTGATCAGTGCATGCGCCAAGTGATCTGTGCATGGTAACCCAGGTGATCGTGCCTGATCCGTGCGTGACCAGTGCATGATCAGCTACATGATCAGTGAATGGTAGCCACAGTCGGTGCGCCATTAGCCACGTTATCAGTGCGTGATCAGCCGCGTGATCAGTTCATGATCAGCAGCGTGATCAGTGCATCATCAGCCACGTGATCAGTGCATGATCAGCCAAGTGATCAGTGCATGGTCAGCCACGTGATCAGTGCATGATCAGCCACGACATCAGTGCATGATCTGTCATCGTGATCAGTGCATGATCAGTCATGTGATCAGTGCATGATCGGCCATGTGATCAGTGCATGATCAGCCGCGTGATCAGTCCATGATAGCCACTTGACCAGTGCATGATCAGCCACGTGATCAGTGCATGATCAGCCATGTGATCAGTGCATGATCAGCGTGTGATCGTGATCAGTGCGTGATCAGTGCATGATCAGTCGTGATCAGTGCATGATCAGCCCGTGATCAGTGATCAGCCGCGTGATCAGTGCATGATCAGCCGCGTGATCAGTGCATGATCAGCCGCGTGATCAGTGCATGATCTGTCACGTGATCAGTGCATGATCAGTCGCGTGATCAGTGCATGATCAGCCCGTGATCGGTGCATGATAGCCACGTAATCAGTAGCCAAGATCAGCCACGTGATCAGTGCATGTTAGCTCGTGATCGGTGCATATTAGCCACGCCCAGTCGGGTCATGCGCCGTCATGATCAGTGCATTATAGCCCGTGATCAGTTCTTGATTAGTCACATGATCCAGCACCATTCAGACACGAGATCACTGCATGCTAAGTCGCGTGATCGGTTCATGATCAGCATGTGATCAGTGCATGATAGCCACGTGATCGGTGCAATGCCAGTCAACGTGATCAGTGTATGTCAGTCACCTGACCTCTGCATGATCAGTCGTGATCAGTGTATGAACAGTCATGGGATCTGTGCATGATTAGCCATGTAATCGGTGCATGAACAGCCACGTGATCAGTGCATGATCAGCCACGTGATCTGTAGTGCATAACAGCCGCGTGATCGGTGTATGATCAGCCACGTGATCGGTGCGCAGCCACCAGTCGTGCCTCAGTGCCATGATCAGCCACGTGAAGTGCGTGATCAGTCAAGTGATCAGTGCATGATCAGCCACGTGATCACTCCATGATCAGCCACTGTGATCAGTCATGAACAGTCCGTGATCTGTGCATAATCAACCATATGATTGGTGTATGATCAGCGCGTGATCCCATGAACGGTCACGGCCGCGTGGTGTCACCTGAACAGTCATGTGATCAGTGCATGATCAGTCGCGTGATCCGTGCATGATAACCCGCGTGATCAGTGCATGATCAGTCACGTGATCTGTGCATGATCAGTCAAGTGATCAGTGCATGATCAGCCATCAGTGCGCAGTCAGCCCATGATAGCCACCTGATCTGCCATGTGATCCCAATGCAGCACAGTCAGTGACACTCCATATGATCTGTGATCAGGGCATTATGGCCTCGTGATCAGTGCATGATCAGTCCGTGATCGGTGCATGATAGTCGCGTGATCGGTGTATGCTCAGTCGCGTGATCGGTGCATGATAGTCGTCGTGATCGGTAAATGATCGGTCACGTGATCAGTGCATGATCAGCCACGTGATCTGCATGATCAGTCGGGTGATCAGTGCATGATCAGTCAAGTGATCGCATGATCAGTTCATCATCCAGGCCGTGATTTGTGTATGATCCAGTCCGCGTGATCAGTGCATGATCAGCCAGGTGATCGGTGCATGATGGCCACGTCATCGGTGCATGAACAGTCGCGTGATGTGTGCATGATCAGTCAAGTGATCTGTGCATGATAGCCATGTGATCAGTGCATGATAGCCACCGGATCAGTGTATGATCAGTCAGGTAATCAGTGCATGATCAGTCGCGTGATCACTGTATGATCAGCCACCTGATCAGTGTATGTGATCGCGTGATCAGTGTATGATCAGGCATGTGATCAGTGCATGATAGCGCCAAGTGATCAGTGTATGAATAGCCACGTGTTCAGTGCATGCTAACCCGTGATCTGTGCATGGTCGGTCAAGTGATCATTGCATGATCAGCCACGTGATCATCCCTTCAATTACGTGATCTGTGAATCTGCAGTCGCGTGTTTTCTTGCATGATCGGTCCGCGTGATCAGTGCGCGATCAGCCGCGTGTTCAGTGCATGATAGACACGTGATCAGTGCATGATCAGTCGTGATCAGTGCATGATCAGCCACGTGAACAGTGCATGTGCAGTCACCTGATCTGTGCATGATAGCCACGTGATCAGTGAATGATCAGTCGTGATCAGTGCCTGATCGGTCACGTGATCAGTATATGATCATCCACATGATCAGTGCATGCCCAGTCACGTGATCAGTGCATTATAGACACGTGATCTGTTCTTGATTAGTCACATGATCAGCACCATTCAGACACGTGATCACTGCATGCTTAAGTCACGTGATCAGTTCATGATCAGCGGCGTGATCAGTGTATGACCAGCCGCGTGATCATTGC
>NW_027218876.1:0-2533 GCF_027580195.1 Bos mutus
GCTGATCATACACTGATCACGTGACTGCATGCACTACAATCACGTGGCTGATCATACACTGATCACGTGACTGAACATGCACTGATCACAAGACTGATCATGCACTGATCACGTGGCTGATCATGCACTGATCACATGGCTGATCATGCACTGATCACATGGCTCATCATGCACTGATCACGTGGCTGATCATGCACTGATCACGAACTGATCATGCACTGATCACGTGGCTGATCATGCACTGATCCGTGACTGATCATACACTGATCACGTGACTGATCATGCACTGATCACGTGGCTGATCATGCACTGATCACGCGTGGCTGATCATGCACTGATCACGTGGCTGATCATGCACTGATCACGTGGCTGATCATGCACTGATCACATGGCTGATCATGCACTGACCACGTGGCTGATCATGCACTGATCACGTGGCTGATCATGCACTGATCACGTGGCTGATCATGCACTGATCACGTGGCTGATCATGCACTGATCACGTGGCTGATCATACACTGATCACGTGACTGTGCATGCACTGATCACGGCTGATCACACACTGATCGCGTGGCTCATCATGCACTGATCACGTGGCTGATCATGCACTGATCACGTGACTGATCATGCACTGATCACGTGCTGATCATGCACTGATCACGTGGCTGATCATGCACTGATCACGTGGCTGATCATGCACTGATCACGTGGCTGATCATGCACTGATCACGTGGCTGATCATGCACTGATCACGTGGCTGATCATGCACTGATCACGTGGCTGATCATGCACTGATCACGTGGCTGATCATGCACTGATCACGTGGCTGATCATGCACTGATCACGTGGCTGATCATGCACTGATCGTGGCTGATCATGCACTGATCACGTGACTGATCATGCACTGATCACGTGGCTGATCATGCACTGATCACGTGGCTGATCATGCACTGATCACGTGACTGATCATGCACTGATGATCACGTGGCTGATCATGCACTGATCACGTGGCTGATCATGCACTGATCACGTGGCTGATCATGCACTGATCTGGCTGATCATCACACTGTGACCTGATCATGCACTGATCACGTGGCTGATCATGCACTGATCACGTGGCTGATCATGCACTGATCACGTGGCTGATCATGCACTGATCACGTGGCTGATCATGCACTGATCACGTGGCTGATCATGCACTGATCACGTGTCTGATCAGCACTGATCACGTGGCTGATCATGCACTGATCGCGTGGCTGATCATCACACTGATCACGTGGCTGATCATGCACTGATCACGTGCTGATCATTGCACTGATCACGTGGCTGATCATGCACTGATCACGGTGGCTGATCATACACTGATCACGTGGCTGATCATGCACTGATCACGTGCCTGATCATACACTGATCACGTGACTGATCATGCACTGATCACGTGGCTGATCATGCACTGATCACGTGGCTGATCATGCACTGATCACGAAGCTGATCATACACTGATCACGTGACTGTGCATGCACTGATCACGTGGCTGATCATGCACTGATCACGTGGCTGATCATGCACTGATCACGTGGCTGATCATGCACTGATCACGTGGCTGATCATGCACTGATCACGTGGCTGATCATGCACTGATCACGCACTGATCATGCATGATCTCAGCTGATCATGCATCCCATGGCTCATCATGCACTGATCGTGACTGATCATGCACTGATCACGTGGCTGATCATGCACTGATCACGTGGCTGATCATGCACTGATCATGTGACTGATCATGCACTGATCACATGCCTGATCATGAACTGATCACGTGCCTGATCATGCACTTATCACGTGACTGATCATGCACTCATCACGTGCCTGATCATGCACTGATCACGTGGCTGATCATGCACTGATCACGTGCCTGATCATGCACTGATCACGTGGCTGATCATGCACTGATCACGTGGCTGATCTGGCACTGATCACGTGGACTGATCATGCACTGATCGCGTGACTGATCATGCACTGATCACGTGACTGATCATGCACTGATGATCACGTGCCTGATCATGCACTGATCACGTGACTGATCATGCACTGATCACGAAAGCTGATCGCGCACTGATCACGTGACTGATCATGCACTGATCACGTGGCTGATCATGCACTGATCACGTGCTGATCATGCACTGATCACGTGGCTGATCATGCACTGATCACTGATCACGTGACTGATCATCACTGATCACGTGGCTGATCATGCACTGATCACGTGGCTGATCATGCACTGATCACGTGACTGATCATGCACTGATCACGTGGATCATGCACTGATCATACACTGATCACGCGGATCTGATCATGCACTGATCACGTGGCTGATCATGCACTGATCACGTGATCATGCACTGATCACGTGACTGATCACACTGATCACGTTGCGGATCATGCACTGATCACGTGGCTGATCATACACTGATCATGAGGCTGTTCATGCACTCATCACGTGTCTGATCATACACTGATCACATTACTGATA
>NW_027218877.1:0-12571 GCF_027580195.1 Bos mutus
TTTCATTCTCTATGATTTTTTGGCAAGTTAATTCCAAAGATTTCACTACTTGCAGCCTGCATGTTTTAATTTATAGTTTACTGAGAATTAAGTTTTCCTTGGCGGTCTGAGGGTATGTGTGTATGTACACTGACATGCCTATATACACATCCTTTTCAGATTACTACATTTTTTAAAGATATATAAATATATTTTAAAAGATATTTTCTGTTTGTATGGTAAAAATATGAATTTTTTTAATTCTAGAAATTTGTTCCCCTAAATGAATATAGTATAAATATTAAAGGAATATAACTGTTCCTTTGAGAATAACCCTACTAACAGAACTTGAGAATGTTAAAAAATTATTCATAACACTTACTAAAGGTGGTAAGAAAAACTTTGTTCAAGGCAAGAGTACTACAGCGGGGTCTTATAATATGGGAGAGAGATTGAGCTTAAGTCTGACTCCAGCAGGGACACAGCTGGGATTTATAGCTAAGGAACAGGGTGGGTCCATGAGATTGCAAAGAGAGACTGGGAGACTGAAAAACAATGAACAACAACAACAGAATGGGTGTCAGTGGATGGAAACTTATTAAGACGACCATAAGGTTGAGGGTGGATTCTGGCTCAACTGAGAGGATCATTGCTGAGGCTAGGAAAGGCTGATAAGATATTGAGGTGAGTGATAAGGAATTTGATCTGATACTGAGGGTGGTCAGATCAAGGGTGAGGTATGTTTTCTAAACTGAAGTAGAAGATTCTGGCTTAGATTGCACCAGATGGACAGGCACCCCAGGATAAAGACATTGCCCAAAGTTGGCAATGAATTAATGAACTACTGCTGCATAACAAATTACCCCAAACTAAAAGCTTAAAACAATATTATCTCATACTGCTGCTGAAAGTTGGGAATCCAGGAGTAATTCAGTTGAGTGTTCTGGCTCAGGGTTTCATGAGATTGTTGTCATCTGAACCATTGACATGGTCTGGTGGATTTCTTTCCAAGATGGCTTACTCACATAGCTGTTGAAACCAGTTTCCTTGCTGGCTGTTGGGAGAAAGCCTCAGTTCTTTCACATAGGCCTCTTTACTGGGCTACCTGAGTGTTCTCAAGATATGACTAAGCTGGCTTCTAGAGTGAGTGATCCAAGAGGATGAGCAAGGAGGCTGCAGTGCCTTTTATGACCTAGTCTCAGACACTTCATTTTCATTTCTACAATATTCTAACATGAGAAGTGACCCACTAAGTCCTGCCTACATGTAAAAGGGAGTATAAGGTCCACCCTTGAAGGAAAGGACTTGCAGACATACTTTAAAACCATGTGGTACACATATGGTCACAAATTGTTTACATACTTTTATGTCCAGAATGCATTTTCCTGCCAATGCTTTCAAATAGTTTATCTATTATAGCATTAACTTGAAGTTCAGGACCTTGTCATTTAAGTCAGGTCCAGATATGGATCAGGGTCCACTTGGGCAGTATCTCAAGTGTTCATTCGCTCAGTTGTGTCCCACGCCAGGGTTCCCTGTCCACCATCAACTCCAGGAGCGTGCTCAATCTCAAGCCCATTGAGTTGGTGATACCATCCAACCATCTCATCCTCTGCCGTCCCCTTCTCCTGACTTCAATCTTTCCTGCATCAGGGTCGTTTCCAATGAGTCAGTTCTTCACATCAGGGAGCCAAAGTATTGGAGCTGCAGCTTCAGCATCAGTCCTTCCAATGAATATGCAGGACTGTTTTACTTTAGGATTGACTGGTTTGATCTCCTTGCAGTCCACAAGATGACCAAGTCTTCTTCAACACATCAATTCAAATTATACAAGTGTAGTGCCTCTAACCTGATGATCTGTGAACAAAAGAGATGAGTTAATCTGCTCACTTTCACAGCCAACATACAGTGGTGGTGAGGCACAGATAACCTTCATAGACACTCCTGTTCCAGAAAGGGGAGGGGAGATGGGAGACAATAGTAGCAGTTCTGAAATACCACGGGTTCTTGTTGACAGTCCTTTGATTAGGATTTAAGGCCTGGAAACTTCCTCAGGTTCAGTCTCTGAATTTTTAATTCTGCCCTCTGACATGATTCCATTGCATGAAAGGTGGGTAGTATACAGTTACAGTGAAGCAGTCTCCCTAGCCTACTTCCTGCTTGTCGAAGGTAGAAGTCCAGAGCTCTCTTATTTTGTACTATTGCTGGTCCTTTCAGTCCAATCGGAACTTAAATATGTTATCTTAAAAACTTGGTGTGTCTCCTGATAGTCTTACTGGTTTTCATGGCAAAGCACCCCACTCCAAAGACACCATCACACATGTCTTCATAATAAGGCCTACTCTGTCTTGGTTTTCTGCTGAGATAGCTGAGGGATAACACCCTGAAACTTGGTAGAAGTCTTACTGTGTGACTGAAACGATCTCTGAGTGACACCTCTGAACTCTTTGGAGGGCATTGACCTGCCTAAATAATGCCATGAAGCATCCCCTTCCAGCTTTCTGAGGCTTAACAAAGAATTTTACAGTCACACTCATCTTTAGACCACCTTTATGAAAAATAAATAAATAAATAAGAATTGACGTATAGGTGCTATAAAATGTTATATTTAGAACACCTTATCTCAATGCCCTGGATAGAACCTTGCTTGAGAGCCATTAATTTGAGCATCCTCTGTCATGTTAAAAGACTGGAAAATTTCCAAATCAGCAAGTTCTGTCTTATTTTTTAATAGTCTTTCTCTTAAACATTTTTTTTTTAATTTCCCTTTATATTTTACTATAGGCAGCAAGAAGAAACCAGGAAGCACTTTTGGCTGTTTGGCTGGAAATCTCCTTAGCTAGATATCTCAGTTAATTAGGTACAGTTTCTCCTTCCAGGTACATTTTCTAGTTTTCATAAACTGCAGGTGTAGTGGACTTTCCTCTGCATACTCCCCAGGCTCTTTCCTCCTGCCTCTCCTTTCTGCCAGGCATCCTGGGTGTACCTCTGTGATCCCACTTAGAACGTGTTTGCTCAGTGAGATAACGGGGATCGAATCCCTGGCTTCAGTGCTTCTGCTGGCCAGAGTATAGGTACCTTTCCCTAAGACCTTCATGTTTTTGCTATCCAACTTCCATCACCTGGCTAGGTCAATTCCGACAGCTCATACTCACAAGCCTACTGGCAGGGACTTCTATGCGCACGTGTGCACACACATGTGTGTGTACACAGTAACATCCCTGAAAGGAAACTTGCACATGTACAGAACTACAAGCTTTCTTCTCTAGGAATATGAATTTTGGTAAGCACCTTTGTGCTTACAAAGAAAAAGTAACTTTCTTTGTCCTGGTTGTTTTCTTTTGCTTGTTAATTAATCCTGTCATGTTGCACTTCTAACTGTGCTGCTCCTGCTGCTAAGTCACTTCAGTCATGTCCGACTCTGTGTGACCCCATAGACGGCAGCCCACCAGGCTCCCCCATCTCTGGGATTCTCCAGGCAAGAACACTGGAGTGGGTTGCCATTTCCTTCTCCAATGCGTGAAAGTGAAAAGTGAGAGGGAAGTTGCTTAGTCATGTCCAACTCTTCACGACCCCATGGACTGCAGCCTACCAGGCTCCTCTGTCCATGGGAATTGCCAGGCAAGAGTACTGGAGTGGGGTGCCATTGCCTTCTCCATCTAACTCTGTGACTTATCCTCAAAGGTTACAAAATCTTGGCATTTGCTAGTGACACGGACCGACCTGCAGAGCAGCGAGCAGGGTTGGAAGCACTCGCCATGAACAGCTCTATGACATGTGCCGGTGTTCTGCATTCTCCCATCACCTTGGACAGCTTCACAGTTCCAGTCACATTGGCCTGATCCATGTGGGGACAGAAAACAAGGACCTTTGGGCTCAGCTGACTTGGAGAACTGCTCTCTCTGTGTGCACCTATCAAGGTCATTCCTTGTCAATGTTGTGCCCCTCTTGCTAGCCTACCACCATTTATGGCCAACAACATTCTGAGTAAGGCCCTCTGTTCTTCCTATCTGTGTAGCTTTCTGTGTGCACCTGTCTACATGTGCCCCCAAGTGCTATCTTCACATAGCATGAAAAGGCCAAAGAGACACCTGAGCCTCCAAGAGCCCCAAGAGACTGTGATAGGCCTGGGTCTTATCCAATGTTGTGAGAAAGGTGCACATGGATACAGGGTCTCTTCAGATACAAAGAACGGAACCTGAGACCATAAAGGTAAGGTGGCATCCCTACACATCGTCCCTTCTGTTTAACACTACCCATGCACACGGAATCCCCGAATAGATGATGCCCTGCAAAACCTTCCCTTTCTGGGCCCACAGCTCATGCCTCCCTTGGGCAGAAACCAGCTTTTCTATCTCAAAGGCACCAAGATGGCTTGAACCACCCAGGCCACAGTGATTTGCTAAATGTCAAGACTCTCTTTCAGTTGCTCTCTCCCTAGTCACACATCTCTGCTTGCCTACACAGCCCATGTGCCAAAGAAGCCAACCCCCAGTTGGGCCCAGGAGCACCCAAGACGGTCACCTGGAACACAGCTTCCCTCTGAGTGTCACCTGGTGCAGATCCCCTATGACAAAATCAGAGATTTTGCTTCAGCGAAACTGCCCGAATTCTCTCAGATGCAGATGCACACTTTTGCCCCTCAGGCCCCCAAAGCCAGTGGCAAGACCCCAGAGGAAAGAAGGAATTCATGTCAGGACTTTCAGCACGCACCATGGGGTATCTTTGGTAGGACTGCTATTGCCTAGACCCTGGACCCTGAAAACCAGCAGGCCCCAAACTGCCCCCAGGGGCTTCCCTGACTCCCACTCTCCTGAGGTCCTTTGGGACATGCAATTAGCCCACTTTCCTTGCTCACTCTGTTCCCTCCCTCACAGGCTCATCCGGGCAGAGGGTCAAACACATACACCAACCTGTGTTTTCCTCGCCTTTCTGCACTGTCAGGGAGGTAGGCTGGAAGTGCCTGGAGCATGCCATGCTCACATCCTGTCTCCTAGGATGCCTGTGGTTTTGCAGATACAGCTTACTTTAGCATGTCTCGCATTTTGTGTCACAGTGTGTGCCACCCTCAGGGAGGGAGTGTGCTGGCTGATGGGCTGCTCCTGGGCAGCACTGGCTCAGGACCTTCCCAGTTCTCCTTCTCACATGTGTGGAACAAATCTCCAGTGCATCAGGCAATCTGTGCCTCTTCCTTCTTCGCGTCTCTGCCCAACTCGGAAGGACCTTAGCCTCCTCACCATCCCGGGTCTTGCCATAGCCACGTCCACCATTTCAACAGGCCACCCATGGCCCCCCCAGCCTCAGGGCTCCACAGGCAGTGGTTTCAAAGCCCCACCCTACCTGATTTGCCCTGAGTGAACCCTCAGACCACGAAGCCCTTTTCCTGGTCCAAACACACACAACAACACAATAGAAATGGTGAGCGTGTTTTGTATTTGGCCTAATTGCAGATATCTGGAGCCATGGTCGGGAGTTATCACTGGCCATCCTTTCTTCGTTCCCATCCTGGACAAGGTCACTGCAGAGATATGGAGACAAACCAGCTTCAGACTGGGGACGCCTCATGCCTCCTCTTCTGATTGCTCAGCACCTCCTCTCCCGTCACCTTCATCTCTGCATCTGCCCTGGGCCGGATACACACACACACACACACACACACACAGCCAACACAAGCACATGCGTGTATACACACATGCTTGGCATGGGGACACAATGCAAACAGGGAACACAGGTGTTTCAGGAGCTGGAACACAGGTGTTTCAGGAGCTGAAGACGCCTGTGTCCAGCAATGTTGGAGATGGCATTAGTTGGCACCATGCCCTGCCTTTGGGGCTCCCTGTCCACCTCCTCCCCAAACTTGTCTGGATTTTCCCAAGGCAGCCTGAAGCCACTTCGAGCACAGCATGTGTGGTGATGGTGGTGACATCCAAGTGGTGAATGTGGAAATTCACACAAGATCCCAAAGTCAACACACAGGTGCACTGGGACCACCGAGAGGATGCCCTTTCAATGATAGGCCATCCCAGGGTAAGGGGCGGGAGTGAAGTGCCCAGTTAATCTCAAACTCAGTGAGCGGCAGGAGGCTGGAGGATGGCAGGACCCAGGGATGGATGATTCTGACACAGACACTTAATTCAACCTGCCTCTAGGAATCTAAAGGAATAGGGTATCACCTAGGACTCTCATGCTGCAACCATAGCTGACTTGAGGGAGACTTACTTCACTCAGGGACACACCAAGTCCCCCATGCCCCAAGTCTCAGCAAGTCACCTGCTACATGCATAACCCAAATTCCAGCTCTGCAGCCAGCTTGCATGAGCCTGAGCATCCCCATTTGTGAAAGGATAGTGTCCCGGCTATGACAAGACTGTCCCTCAGGGCCTACCTCCAGACCCCTTCACCACATGTGTTTCTGTCAGTTATCTCTCATGGAAGAACCTTCCTCCCTGAGGTAGTGCTTCAGGGGATCGTCCCACACATCATTGCTGATGTGCTGCTGGCAACACAAGCAAGGTCAACCCAGGGCTGACCAGGCCCCGAACCCTTCCATGAGCAGCCAAGAACTCCAACATCAATCACCAACTGTGTGCAGGCCCAAAGCAACCCCACATCAGCAATCCTGTTCGATTCTGGACTATTGTGGCCTGACAGCCAGTTGAGAAAATTAAGGCTCCTGGTGTCCAGACTGTGGCTGGGGGATTCCCATTCAAAGTCCCAGAACCAGTGGACGAGTGGAATGACGTGCCCTGTATGTACCCTGCGGAAATACAGGGGGACTTGGGTGGACTCCACAGGTGGATCATCTACACGCTTGCACACCCACACTCATCACCGTGGGAGTCACGTTTTACCAGTGATGCCAAGGTATTACTCCTTAATGATCATGGTATTCAAGAAGTAGGGGTTGTCCTGAAAGGAAAAGATCAGCTTGCAGCGGGACTGCAGATGGCTCTGCACCTGCACCTGCCAGGATAGGGAGGAGGGAAAAGGTGCAAACTTCTAGGGGCCTCAGCTTGCCTCCCAGGCAGGCATCAACAGCTTCCACGATGCCTCTCCAAAGTCTCAAAGCGCAGGAACATGGCTAACAGGATCCTCCCCACTCCCCGCCAGGTCCCATACACTCCCTTCCTCAGTCTCCCTCACTGACCTTCAAGTCCATCAAGCAGAGAAAGTCTTGATCTTGGTCGCTGGTCATGATGGAAACTTGAGAGTGGCTCATAATCTGCTTTAGGTCAAGGAGCCATTCAGGGAGCTACATGCCAGGCCAAGAAGGGCCAGGAGCATCAGTCCTAGTCTGGGGTGGAACAAGGATACTGGAACAGGCATCTGCAAGGAGCTGGGCACTGCCTGTTACCCGGCCACCTCTGATGTCATCAGGCTTTACCATACCATCAGACATGCTCATGGCTCTGGGCCCCTTGTGGTGGTGTGCATCTGAGGTTGTCTGCATTCTCCAAGCAGGGGCTATTTCTGACCGCTACTGTTCTCCTCCAGACCTGTGTATGCTGGGTAGTGGCATGTCACTGCTTACATGGTCAGATTTGCATTCCTGTGACAATCCGTGTTTGAAAGCAAAGGGGTTTTGTGTGTGTGTGTGTACGTGTGTGTGTGTACATGTGTGTGTGTGTTGTGTGTGTATGTGAATGACTCACATGTCTCAGCTATATGCCAGGATCACCCACATTTACAGCAATAACTGTGTGCTGATGCTGCTCTGGTGTACCATCTCTGGTCATTCCTGACTTGGAGGCCTCAGGTGCTGCTCCTCCTCAGATGCAGGCCTGAAGGAGACACTCAAAGGCATGGCTGCAACACGTACATATGTAGCCCTGCCAAGACCCTACTCGGCTGGGCCTTTGGAGCTTGCCAATTGCCCAGGAGCACATTTCCTTCAGGGGCCTCCAACGCCCTTCCTGTGCCCTCGCCCCGCTCCCCCTCCTCCTGCTCCTGCCCCGTCTCTTCCTCCTCATGAGCAGCGGACCCAAAGGAACAGCGAAAAGGATACAGTTATGGCCCAGAAGCCAGGGATGCCCTGGATGATGGCACTCCTCCAAGCCAAGTGATGCTTCCTCCTCTGATGGTAGGCCTTGCGGTTTTGCTCACACTCAAATCTCAGTTCCACCTGCAGGGCAGCCAGTGCCTGTAGGGCATCTAGCGCCTGGTGCTCACTCGGGCCTCCATGCCTGTCCTGGCCCTGCTCCTCCACCGTCTTCTCCTCCAGCTTCTGGGAGGACCACTGTTCCTGCTCCTCATCTGCCACAATCTCCACCTCTTCTATGATGTCTTCCGCAAGCAGCTGGAACTCCCACCCGATCCCTGCCACATCTCCGTCCACCAGGGTCTTGCTGTCTTGTACCGCCTCCACCCTAAAGAGGATGGCCTCTTCACCTGGCGTGACAACTGGTGGTTGCAAGGTTCCAGCTGCGCACAGCATCAGAACGGCAGGCCGCGGGATGAAGGGTGGGAGCTTCTCCCTGAGTACTGGAGCTCACAACTAAGAAAGTATGGGGTCCCGGGACGCTTCCACCTTCCTTTGATCGCCTGTCACGCTCCTCTTGGCCCAAGCTGGGTCAGATGTGAAGGGACACGATATAACAGCACAGACAATGGTGCGTAATGGCGGCCCAGGCTGCAGAAACCTGTGGGACCCACTAGCTCTTTGGGGGCGGGGAGTGAGGGGGATGGTCGGGAGGAGGGGAGTGGTGTGTTGCAGGTGGCGTGAAGCCGAGGAAAGGGGTGCCGGACAGCCCAGGCCAGGATGAACTGACCCTGGGACATCAGCCGAACAGGCGGGAGCCTAGGCTGTGAGCCACGCACAGGCTCCTTGGCCAAATCTAGAGCAACTGCCCGAGGGTAGTGGGCGGCACCCTTATGGACACGCCCCTAGACCGGAGGGCACGTTCCGCGGTTCCTGTGCTCCAGCGCCCCACGTGGCCAGATTCTGCTCTAGGAATGTAGAGGTTTTGCATGTGGCTAGGGTAGCCCCAGGCGCTGTCACTGACCTGGCTCTGGAAATTCCAACCACGGGTTCCTGCTCCGCAATCCGAAAAACACACTCCTGTGTCCCCTGGGACCAGAAATAACTGGGAGCTCTCCCTGAGTATCCAAAGGATATGCAGGGGTGCCAAGTGGCTGGATACTTTTCTTCATGGGACAGAGAGCCTGTTGGGGTCCTGATGCTAGCGGAGTAGGGAAAAACCCTAACATTTGCTACAGTTGATCTCCACTGTTCAGGGAGACCAGAGCCTTAGGGTGCAGAGCTCGCTCTTTGTCTCTCTGTCTTTGCTTCTGGCATAGCACTGTTTTGGGCAATCCTTCTGTGTGTGTACCAGGCGCTGATGTCTGTGTGTCTCCGTCTCTCTAAGTAGTGCTGTTGCCGTCTGCCACTCTCTGGACACCAGCACTCAGAAGAGACGCTTATCCTTGGCAAGCCCTTTTAATCCTGAGTGAGTTGCAGCAATGGTAGATCAGAAGGTTTTAGTCCACACGATCGGACAGTGCTTTCTCAACCTTGAGAGCCAACAGTGGGCGGTCACTGCTGAACTGCAGAATTGGACGTGCAAGCCTCCCTCCCTCGCTGGACAGATGTGAACACTGCACAGGCCTGAGGTGGCTTGGCCACTCTTTGCACAGAGGGAGAAATGGGGCCTGCTCTGCTGGCATGAGGGAACTCCCTGAACCTTATTCGAATGCCTGCCGGGGAGACTCTAAAGACAGTTCCCCTTAAGTTCCATGACCCACCGGTGTCGGAGACATGCATGTCTGCCATTTACCCTATTGAGGCCCTTTCAAAGTGGTTCTGTTCTCCATGTAAGAACACATCCCAGCCTGCCCTGTCACCCAAGCCTGTGTGGCCTGGAGCAGCACGAGGATCAAGCTAAGCCAGCCATCCTATAGTCCTGATATATGATATATGCATTCTACAAAGAGCTTGAACATGGGCAGGACCCACCTGATTCAGTGCAAGGACTGAGATGTGGGCTCAAGAGTGTTTGCTGGGGGCTTGAACAAAGGCAGGACCAAGCCTGGTTCATTGGAGCAACTGAGATGTGGCCTCAGGAGTGTCTGTCGGGATGAACAAGGGGTGGATCCAGCCGCGATTAGTGCAGGGACCGAGATGTGGGCTCAGGAGTGTTTTTCTAGTGCTTGAACAAGGGCAGGACCCGGCCTGATTCAGAGAAGGGACCCAGATATGGACTCAGGAGTATTTCCCACGGGTTTCAGCAAGTGCTGGACCCAGCTTAGTTCTGTGTAGGGAATGAGATCAGCCTGAGAGTCAAATGCAGGCCAAGTCAATGCAGGGTCTTGAACATGTGTAGGACCCAGCCTAGTTCAGTTCAGGGGCGAGAAATGGGGTCAGGAGTGTTTGTATGGGCTTGAATATGGGCAGGACCCAGTCGCTATCAGTGCAGGAACCAAGATGTGGTCTTAGGAGTGTTTGTCGTGGTTGATATGGGCAGAAACCAGCCTGGTTTGGTGCAAGGACCGGGATGTTGGCTCAGCAGTATTTGTCATGGCTTGAACTTTGGAGGGATCCACCCTGGTTCAGGGCAGCGAGTGAGATGCAGGCTCAGTAGTGTTTCCTGGGAGATTGAACAAGGGGAGCACACACCTTAGTTCAGGGGCAGGGAGCGATTTGTGGGCTCAGGATTGCTTGCTGGGAGCTTAAATAAGACCAGAAACCAGTCTTTGAGTCAGATGCAGGCCCAGAATACTTGGTCGGGGGCTTGAACATGTGCAGTTTCTGGGCTGGTTCAGTGCAGTTTCTGATGTGTGGGCTCAGGAGTGTTTGTCGGGGGTTTCAACAAGGGCAGGACCCAGCCTAGTTCAGTGCAGGGATGGTGATGCAGGCTCAAGAGTGTTTGTCGGGGGGTTGAACAAGGGCTGGACCCAGGCTATTTTAGTGCAGGGACCGAGATGTGGGCTCAGGAGTATTTGTCGGGGATTTCGACAAGGTCAGGACCCAGCCTGTTTCAGTGCAGTGCATGAGATGAGGGCTCAGTAGTGTTTCTGGGGGTTTGAACAAGGGAAGGACTCACCTTAGTTCAGGGGCAGGGAACGAGTGTCGGCTCAGGATTGTTTGTTAGGGCTTAAACAGAGGCAGAAATCATCCTGGTTCAGGGCAGGGATGGAGATGTTGGCTCAGGAGTTTTTGTCAGGGATTTGAACAGGGCAGGAACCCATCCTAGTTCAGGGCATGGATGGAGATGTTGGCTCAGGAGTTTTTGTCAGGTTTGAACAAGGGCAGGACCCAGCCTAGTTCAGTGCAGGGACAGAGATGCAGGCTCAGGAGTGTTTGTCAGGGGTTTGAACAAGGGCAGGACCCAGCCTAGTTCAGTGCATGGACCGAGATACAGGCTCAGGAGTGTTTGTCGGGATTTGAACAATGGCAGGGACCCAGCCTAGTTGAGATGCAGGCTCAGTACTGTTGCCTGGGTTTGAGATGTGGGCCAGGAGTAGTTTGTGGGGGTTGAACAATGGCAGGACCTCATTTTCATTTTTCACTCTCAGCATTGGAAGGCAGTTCAGTGCCCACCCAGTGTTCTTGCCTCAGGAGAATCCCAGGGATGGGAGGCCAAACAATGGCCAGGATCCCAGTTGGACACAACTGAAGAGACCTCATTAGCACTGTTGCATTGGAAAAAACTCATTCAGTGCAGTGACCGAGATGTTGGCTCCACAGGTTTGTAAGAGGGTCTTGTGAACAACTGCCATTTTTCACTCAGTTCATTGAAAAGGAAATGTCAACCCACTCCAGTGTTTTTGCCTTGAGAATCCCAGGATGGGGAGCCTGGCGGGCTGTGTTGGGGTCCGACATGTTGGACACAACTATTTGCCAGGGTCTTGAACAGCAGCAGACCCATTCAGTGCAGGGAGTGAGATGTTGGCTCAGGTGTGTTTGTCAGGTCTTGAACAAGTGAAGGACCCAGCCTTAGTTCATTGGCAGGGGAGTGATATGTGGGCTCAGGATTGTTTGTCGGGGCTTGAACATGGGCAAGGACCCATCTGGTTCAGTTCAGGGACGAGATGTTGGTTCAGGAGTATTTGCCAGGGTCTTGAACGAGGTAGGACCCAGGAATTCAGTGCAGGGAGTGAGATGTTGGCTCAGGAGTGTTTCCTGGGGGCTTGAACAAGGGCAGGAACCATCCTAGTTCAGTGCAGGGAGGAGATGTGGGCTCAGGAGTATGTTTGGGGGATTTGAACAAGGGCATGACCCATCCTGGTTCAGTGCATGGAATGTGATATGGACACAGGAGTGTTTGTTGGGGTCTTAAACAGGGCAGGACCCAGCCTAGTTTAGTGCAGGGACTGAGACAGGCTCAGCAGTATGTGTTGTGGATCTAACAAGGGCATGACCTAGACTGGTTCAGTGCAGGGACCAAGATGGGGTTCAGGAGTATTTGTCAGGGTCTTGAACAAGGGCAGGACCTGGCGGGTTCAGGGCAGGGAGTGAAGGGGATCAGGAGTGCTTTCTGGGTGATTGAACAGAGGCAGGACACACCTAATTTCAGGGCAGAGAGCAAGTTGTGGGCTCACGGTTGTTTGCCAGAGTCTCGAACAAGGCAGGGCCCAACCTGCTTCGGAGTGTTTG
>NW_027218878.1:0-13474 GCF_027580195.1 Bos mutus
ATAGATCAACCAAACAGAAAATTAGCAAGGGAACACAAACTTTAAGTGATACAATGGATCAGTTAGACCTAATTGATTTCAAAAGAGCGTTTCACGCCAAAGCAATGAATTTCACCTTTTTCTCAAGTGCACATGGAACATTCTCAGGATAGATCACATACTGGGCCACAAATCTAGCCTTAGTAAACTGAAAACAAAAATCAAAATCATTTCAAGCATCTCTTCTGATCACAAAGCAGTAAGATTGCATGTCAACTACAGGGAAAGAAACCATGACAAATAGAAACATATGGAGGGTAAACAACGTGCTTCTGAATGACCGACATATAACAGAAGAAATCAGAAATGAAATGCAAATATGCATAGAAACAAATGAAAATGAAAACACAACACATACAAATGGCTGTGAAAAAAAAGAAGAGAAAAGCAAAGGAGAAAAGGAAAGATATAAACATCTGAATGCAGAGTTCCAAAGAAAAGCAAGAAGAAAAAAAAGCCTTTTTCAGCGATCAATGCAAAAGAAATAGAGGAAAATAACAGAATGGGAAAGACTAGGGATTTCTTCAAGAAAATAAGAGATACCAAAGGAACATTTCATGCAAACATTGGCTCGATAAAGGACAGAAATGGTATGGACCTAACAGAAGCTGAAGATATTAAGAAGAGGTGGCAAGAATACACAGAAGAACTGTACAAAAAGATCTTCATGACCCAGATAATCACGATGGTATGATCACTGACCTAGAGCCAGACACCCTGGAATGTGAAGTCAAGTGGGCTTTAGAAAGCATCACTACGAACAAAAAGAGTGGAGGTGATGGAATTCCAGTTGAGCTATTCCAAATCCTGAAAGATGATGCTATGAAAGTGCTGCACTCAATATGCCAGCAAATTTGGAAAACTCAGCAGTGGCCAGAGGACTGGAAAAGGTGTTTTCATTCAATCTGAAAGAAAGGCAATGCCAAAGAATGCTCAAACTACGGCAAAATTGCTTTCATTTCACACGCTAGTAAAATAATGCTCAAAATTCTCAAGCCAGCTTCAGTAATATGGGAACCATGAACATGCTGATGTTCAAGCTGGTTTTAGAAAGGCAGAGGAACCAGAGACCAAATTGCCAACATCCGCTAGATCATGGAAAAAGCAAGAGAGTTCCAGAAAAACCTCTATTTCTGCTTTATTGACTATGCCAAAGCCTTTGACTGTGTGGATCACAAAAAACTGTGGAAAATTCTGAGAGAGATGGGAATCCCAGACCACCTGATCTGCCTGTTGAGAAATTTGTATGCAGGTCAGGAAGCAACAGTTAGATCTGGACATGGAACAACTGACTGATTCTAAATAGAAAAAGGAAAAAAAATAAATAGAAAAAGGAGAACGTCAAGGCTTTATATTGTCACCCTGTTTATTTAACTTCTATGCAGAGTAAATCATGAGAAACGATGGACTGGAAGAAACACAAGCTGGAATCAAGATTGCCGGGAGAAATATCAATAACCTCAGATATGTAGATGACACCACCCTTACGGCAGAAAGTGAAGAGGAACTCAAAAGCCTCTTGATGAAAGCGAAAGTGGAGAGTGAAAAAGTTGGCTTAAAGCTCAACATTCAGAAAGCGAAGATCATGGCATCCGGTCCCATCACGTCATGGGAAATAGATGGGAAACAGTGGAAACAATGTCAGACTTTTTTTTTGGGCTCCAAAATCACTGCAGATGGTTACTGCAGCCATCAAATTAAAGACACTTACTCCTTGAAAGGAAAGTTGTGACTAACCTAGAGCATATGCAAAAGCAGAGACATTCCTTTACCAAAAACATTCGTCTAGTCAAGGCTATGGTTTTTCCTGTGGTCATGTATGGATGTGAGAGTTGGACTGTGAAGAAGCCTGAGTGCCGAAGAATTGATGCTTTTGAACTGTGGTGTTGGAGAAGACTCTTGAGAGTCCCTTGGACTGCAAGGAAATCCAACCAGTGCATTCTGAAAGAGATCAGCCCTTGGATTTCTTTGGAAGGAATGATGCTAAAGCTGAAGCTCAAGTACTTTGGCCACCTCATGCGAAGACTTGACTCATTGGAAAAGTCTCTGATGCTGGGAGGGATTGGGGGCAGGAGGAGAAGGGGAAGACATAGGATGAGATGGCTGGATGGCATCACTGACTCCATGGGCGTGAGTCTCAGTGAAATCCGGGAGTTGGTGATGGACAGGAAGACCTGGCATGCTGCGATTCATAGGGTCACAAAGAGTTGAACATGTCTCAGCGACTGATCTGATCTGATCTGATCTGAAGGGAAAGGTTCATAGAAATACAAACTTACCCTAAGAAACAAGAGAAACCTCAAATAAATGACCTAACTTTACACCCAAATCAACTAGAAAAAGAAGAAGTGAAGAATCCCAGGGTTAGAAGAAGGAAAAAGTAATAATAACAATTAGGTAGTATACTCGTTTTCACTATATTGATTCTTCCAATCCATGAACATGGTATATTTCTCCATCTATTAGTGTCCTCTTTGATATCTTTCACCAGTGTTTTATAGTTTTTTTCTATGTATAGGTCTTTAGTTTCTCTAGGTAGATATATTCCTAAGTATTTTATTCTTTCCATTGCAATGGTGAATGGAATTGTTTCCTTAATTTCTCTTTCTGTTTTCTCATTATTAGTGTGTATAGGAATGCAAGGGATTTCTGTGTGTTGATTTTATATCCTGCAACTTTACTGTAATCATTGATTAGTTCTAGTAATTTTCTGGTGGAGTCTTTAGAGTTTTCTATGTAGAGGATCATGTCATCTGCAAAGAGTGAGAGTGTTACTTCTTCTTTTTAATTTGGATTCCTTTTATGTCTTTTTCTGCTGTGATTGCTGTGGCCAAAACTTGAAAAACTATGTTGAATAGTAATGGTGAAAGTGGGCACCCTTGTCTTGTTCCTGACTTTAGAGAAATGCTTTCAATTTTCACCATTGAGGATAATGTTTGCTGTGGTTTTGTCATATATAGCTTTTATTATGTTGAGGTATGTTCCTTCTATTCCTGCTTTCTGGAGAGTTTTTTATCATAAATGGATGTTGAATTTTGTCAAAGGCTTTCTCTGCATCTTTTGAGATAATCATATGGTTTTATTTTCAATTTGTTAATGTGGTGTATTATATTGATTGATTTGAGGATATTGAAGAATCCTTGCATCCCTGGGATAAAGCCCACTTGGTCATGGTGTATGATCTTTTTAATGTGTTGTTGGATTCTGATTGCTAGAATTTTGTTAAGGATTTTTGCATCTATGTTCATCAGTGATATTGGCCTGTAGTTTTCTTTTTTTGTGGGATCTTTGTCAGGTTTTGGTATTAGGGTGATGGTGGCCTCATAGAATGAGTTTGGAAGTTTACCTCCCTCTACAACTACCCAAAGCAACTTATAGATTCAATGCAATCCCTATCAAGCTACCAACGGTATTCTTCACAGAGCTAGATAAATAATTAAACAATTTGTATGGAAAT
Source organism: Bos mutus (assembly GCF_027580195.1). NCBI lineage: Eukaryota > Metazoa > Chordata > Mammalia > Artiodactyla > Bovidae > Bos > Bos mutus. Next base: position 3,497 of record NW_027218878.1, read on the forward strand.
ACAAAAAAAAAAAAAAAAAAAAAAAAAACTCAAATAGCCAAAGCTATCTTGAGAAAGAAGAATGGAACTGGAGGAATCAACCTCCCTGACTTCAGGCTCTACTACAAAGCCACAGTTATCAAGACAGTATGGTTCTGGCACAAAGACAGAAATATAGATCAATGGAACAAAATAGAAAGCCCAGAGATAAATCCATGCATATATGGACACCGTATCTTTGACAAAGGAGGCAATAATATATAATGCATTAAAGACAATCTCTTTAACAAGTGGTGCTGGGAAATCTGGTCAACCACTTGTAAAAGAATGAAACTAGAACACTTCTAACACCATACACAAAAATAAACTCAAAATGGATTAAAGATCTAAATGTAACACCAGAAACTATAAAACTCCTAGAGGAGAAGGTAGGCAAAACACTCTCTGACATACATCACAGCAGGATCCTCTATGACCCACCTTCCAGAATATTGGAAATAGAAGCAAAAATAAACAAATGGGACCTAACTAAACTTAAAAGCTTCTGCACATCAAAGAAAACTATTAGCAAGGTGAAAAGGCAGCCTTCAAAATGGGAGAAAATAATAGCAAATGAAGCAACTGACAAACAACTAATCTCAAAAATATACAAGCAACTCCTACAGCTCAACTCCAGAAAAATAAATGACCCAATCAAAAAATGGGCCAAATAACTAAATAGACATTTCTCCAAAGAAGACATACAGATGGCTAACAAACACATGAAAAGATGCTCAACATCACTCATTATCAGAGAAATGCAAATCAAAACCACTATGACATACCATTTCACGACTCACAGTGGCTGTGATCCAAAAGTTTACAAGCAATAAATGCTGGAGAGGACGTGGAGAAAAGGGAACCCTCTTACACTGTTGGTGGGAATGCAAACTAGTACAGCCACTATGGAGAACAGTGTGGAGATTCCTTAAACAACTGGAAATAGAACTGCCTTATGATCCAGCAATCCCACTGCTAGGCATACACACCGAGGAAACCAGAATTGAAAGAGACACATGTACCCCAATGTTCATAGCAACACTGTTTATAATAGCCAGGACATGGAAGCAACCTAGATGCCCATCAGCAGATGAATGGATAAGAAAGCTGTGGTACATATACACAATGGAGTATTACTCAGCCACTAAAAAGAATAAATTTGAATCAGTTTTAATGAGGTGGATGAAACTGGAGCCTATTATACAGAGTGAAGTAAGCCAGAAAGAAAAACACCAATACAGTATACTAAAGCATATATATGGAATTTTGAAAGATGCTAACAATAACCCTGTGTATGAGACAGCAAAAGAGACACTGATATATAGAACAGTCTTATGGACTCTGTTTCAGAGAGAGAGGTGGGAAGATTTGGGAGAATGGCATTGAAACATGTATAATATCATGTATGAAATGAGTTGCCAGTCCAGGTTCGATGCGATACTGGATGCTTGGGGCTAGTGCACTGGGATGACCCAGAGGGATGGTATGGGGAGGGAGGAGGGTTCAGGATGGGGAACACATGTATACCTGTGGCAGATTCATTTTGATATTTGGCAAAACTAATACAATTTGTAAAGTTTAAAATAAAATAAATTTAAAAAAAAAAAAAAAACAATTAGGGCCGAAATACATGAAAAAAAGCAAAGGAAACTATAGCAAAACTCAGCAAAATAAACGCTGGTTCTTTGAGAAGATAAATAAAATAGACAAACCATTAGCAAAACTCACCAAGAAAGAAAGGGGGGGTAATCAAATCAACAAAATTAGAAAGGAAAATGGATAAATCACAACAGACAACACAGAAGTACAAAGGATCATAAAAGACTACTATCAGCAGCTATAGGACAATAAAATGGACAACTTGGAAGAAATGAACAAATTCCTAGAAAAGTATAACAATCCAAAACTGAACCAGGAAGAAATAGATAATCCCAACATACCCATCACAAGCATGGAAAGCAAAACTGTAATCAAAAATCTTCCATCGAACAAAAACGAAGCTCAGGACCAGATGACTTTTCACCCTCATGGTTACCCTGGACACCTGGAGAGAACAAGAGAGGGAGCACAGAATGCCACTTGTTTGGGAAGAGGGTGAAGATGGATAGGAACGATAGTTTCAGGAAAAGTGTGACCAGAGAAGGGCTATGTGCCAGGCCAGTAGAGGGCAGGGGGTCTCATGGGGCGGTGTCAATGGGCAAGAGGAGCTTGGATGGGTGCAACTCACCTTGACACTTTTGTGGACCTCAGTTGACAGGAAGTCTTCATCTTTTCCTCCTGGTTGCCTGAAGTCAGCTGTTCCATAAGTGCTCTAGAGCCTTGTGGCTTTTGAGTCTCTTTAGTCATTTTGAAGACTCCCAGTGGTCTGCTCCAGAGCCCCTGAGCACACCTCTATATACCCCTCCCTAGGATCCACAGCATTATGCTTTATGAGATCAGCAACTCACTTCCCCAGCCAATGGTGGCCCTGGCTGAGAATTGACATCACAAAGCGCAATCCTGACACCTCTAGGGCAGAATGGGGGGCAACTCAGATGATTTGATGGGGGGGGGAAATGCATCATTTTTAATGGCCCTTAGGAGCCCTCCAAACTCACCTGTCATCCTCATCTCTCTAAGTCAACTCTGTTGTGTCACAAGGCAGGGAGCATGTGTCTCCTCCAAACCTTGACCCACAGCCACAGTATCGAGGCTTTGATTCTGTTCTCTCCCACATTTCGCCATCACCTAGATTGTAATATCTTGCCTAAATTACCTCCATGATAATTAGGCTGTATTGAAGTGTCTGTGGAAATGAGAATCATCCCACCTTCCTCCTACAGTTCAGTTCATTCTCTCAATCGTGTCTGACTCTTTGAGAGGTGGTCTTAAAGCACTTTCAAGACCATTTAATTCTGGGCCACCTCCCAGAACCTTTTTCCATCCCACCTCCTTTGTTCTAGCTTCCATTCAGACACTGCTGTCTTCAGACTGTGAGACTGCGCTGAATACACTTGCCCTTTCTCCACATGGAGCTGTCTTGCTTCAAGTCTTGGACTCATGGTCACCTCACTATGTGTAAAAAAAATGGTTCCCCAAAGACGTGCACATGAATATTCATAGCAGTCTTATTTCTAATAGTCAAAAAGTTGAGATGAACAAGATGGCAGAGTGGTAGTTGCAGGAGGAATACACCTCTCTCCTTGGACACATCAGGAATACATCTTCAGACACAGAAGTGCTTGCAGAACACCAGCTGAGAGCTGACAGGAGTACCTGACCAGTGGAAAAGAATGTATAGAACCACAAAACTTGGTAGGATGAAGGAACTAGGGGGAAAAACAGGAGTGTTAATAGGTCTGAACCTGCCCTTGGTGGGTGGGAGAACTGAAGTAGGTTTCCACTCCCCACATTGGAGTAATTGTTTGGATCAGAGGAGAAACAGTTAAGGCTGAGAATGAATCAGCTGATCTGTGGCAGCCTACACCAATACATACAATGTATGACATAGCATAATCCATTGGTTTTTGTCCCCTTAAGAGTGTAGCATTCGTTAAACATTTGAAAATCCATCAGGATAAAGCAACTTACTAAAAAACTGAAAATGATGACACAGTAGGGTCATCTCGATAAATGCTGAAAAATAATTTGATAAAATCTAATATCCCTGGGTTGGGAAGATTCCCTGAAGTAGGGATTGGCTACCCACTTCAGTATTCTTAGGCTTTTCTGGCAGCTCAGCTCTTAAAGAAAGTGCCTGGCATCTCAGAGATCTGGGTCCATCCTTGGGTTGGGAAGATCCCCTGGAGGAGAGCATGGCAACCCATTCCAGTATTCTGGCCTGGAGAATCCCCAAGGCCAGAGGAGCCTGTTCGGCCTACACTTCATGGGGTTGCAAAAAGCTGGACACAACTCTGTGACTGAGCACATTCTGTAACATTTTAGCAAACTAGAAATAGAAGAAGAAATAGAAATAGAATTGGAGGAGGCAATGGCACCCCACTCCAGTACTTTTGCCTAGAAAATCCCATGGATGGAGGAGCCTGATAGGCTGCAGTCCATGGGGTCGCACAGAGTCGGACAGGACTGAAGCGACTTAGCAGCAGCAGAAATAGAAGACTTCCTCAACCTTATGAAAGTACTAAACTATCACTAACATCACACTTTATGGTAGAACACTGAGTGTTTTACTTCTAAAATCACAATCAACAGAAAGATGTTCCCTCTCATTATATTGAATTTCTGTCCGTGAAGTCATATTAGGAAATGATTGAAAAGCTATCCAGTTTGGAAAAGAAGAATAAAGCTGTTTTTATCTGTTGGTGACATCTATGTAGAAAATCCAATGAAATCTACAGGAACAGAATACCTAAAACTAAGAATTAATTTAAGCAATGTCACAAGATATACAGATGATATATAAAATTTAATTAATTGCTTTTCTATATAGTAGGCCAATTTAAAATTAAAATAAAAAATAATAATAGTCACATTGAAGTAAGAAAAACTTAAGAATCAGACAGAATATATGAAACACACCAATGCAAAAATGGACAAAAGATTTGAACAGGAAATTCACTAGATAATGATATACAGACGGCAAGTAAGCATGCAGGGCACACCGAAAGTATGGCTCTCATGAGAGACAGAGAAGAACCAGTGTGATGAGGAAGTGAAAATATTTGAACTTTCATGCACTGCTTATGGGAATACAAAATAGTACACCATGGTGGAAAACAGTTTGGAAGTTCCTTCAAAAGTTAAACATTGGGTTACCATATGTCCCAGCAATCCCTTTCTTAGGTTTATACCAGCAAGTATGAAAAAAAAAAAAATACCCAAAGAAGTGCACATGAATGTTCATAACAGTCTTATTTCTAGTAGTCCAAACGTTGAGATGAACAAAATGGCAGAACAGTAGCTGGAATTGTAGTACATTTCACTCCACGGATACATCAAGGACACACCTTCAGACACAGAAGTGTGTGCAGAACATCAACTGAGAGCTGACAGGAGTACCTGACCAGAGGAAAATAATAAATAGTACCACAAAACTCGGTAGGGTGAAGGAACTAGGGGTGGGTGGAACAGGAATGTTAATAGGCCTGGACCTGCCCTCGGTGGGTGGGAGAACTCTAAGTCGGTGTCCCACCCCCACCTGGGATCAACTGTCTGGATCAGAGGAGAAATATTTTAGGCTGAGAGTGAAACAGTTGATCTGTGGTAGCCTAAATGGAATGAGAATCAGACAGTCCTTGCCACAGTCATACACACCCCAGACAGGGACACAGGTCCCATAGAAGGGACAGCAGTTGGGATCTGGATTTTGCAGATTGTGGAGCAATCCTAGGGCAAGGGCTGTTATTGACTGCAGAGAGACGGACTGATGGGATGTGAGGAAGGAGATCGGGTTGGAAATGCTTGTGGAGGAACACCAGGCCCCATGGAAGCAAGGGGATCCTACTGGGTCAATCATAGTAGGTGGAGCCATCACCATAGTCTCTTTCTCCCCATACACCAGCATAGGCAGCTGAACAATAGAGAGGCTGGCCAATCAAGTGCCTGACTTACTGATCTGCAGACTAGGACCCCACCCAGGGGCCCCATCTATGTGCCTGATGCTCCAAACAACAGAGAAGTACCCCAGGCAAGGGAGCCCTCTAAGTGCCTGAAAGAGTGGTGCTATAGAGGAAGAGTGGCAAAAGAGGCCTCCTTATCACCAGCTACAAGAGGCTGGTGAAAAGACTCTGATAGGGTCAAAACTTCTGCGACAGAGGAGGTCATTGTCCCTGCACAGTTATCGCTACCACGGTCCCCAGAAATCAGAAGCTATGCCAAGTTCATGCTCAATGCTCGCTGGGGCAGAGCTGCTACAGGCCAAAAAGTCTTGTGTCTATGGATACCTGGTCACTTCAGTTCAGTTCAGTTCAGATCAGTTCAGTTCAGTCGCTCATTCCTGTCCCCTCTTTGCGACCCCATGAATCGCAGCACGCCAGGACTCCCTGCCCATCACCACCTCCCGGAGTTCACCCAGATCCACGTCCATAGAGTCAGTGACGGCATCCAGCCATCTCATGCTCTGCTGTCCCCTTCTCCTTCTGCCCCCAATTCCTCCCAGCATCAGAGTCTTTTCCAATGAGTCAACTCTTCTCAAGAGGTGGCCAAAGTACTGGAGTTACAGCTTCAGCATCATTCCCCCAAAGAAATCCCAGGGCTCAATTGCTTCAGAATGGACTGGTTGGATCTCCTTGCAGTCCAAGGGACTCTCAAGAGTCTTCTCCAACACCACAGTTCAAAAGCATCAATCCTTAGGCGCTCAGCCTTTTTCACAGTCCAACTCTCACATCCATACATGACTGCAGGAAAACCCCATAGCCTTGACTAGACGGACCTTTGTTGGCAAAGTAATGTCTTTGCTTTTGAATATGCTATCTATGTTGGTCATAACTTTCCTTCCAAGGAGTAAGTGTCTTTTAATTTCATGGCTGCAGTCACCATCTGCAGTGATTTTGGAGCCCCCCAAAATAAAGTCTGACACTGTTTCCATCGTTTCCCCATCTATTTCCCATGAGGTGATGGGACCGGATGCCATGATCTTCGTTTTCTGAATGTTGAGCTTGAAGCCAACTTTTTCACTCTCCACTTTCACCTTCCTCAGGAGGCTTTTTAGTTCCTCTTCACTTTGTGCCATAGGGCGGTGTCATCTGCATATCTGAGGTTACTGATATTTCTCCCGGCAATCTTGATTCCAGCTTGTGTTTCTTCCAGTCCAGGTTTTCTCATGATGTACTGTGCATAGAAGTTACATAAGCAGGGTGATAATATACAGCCTTGACGTACTGCTTTTCCTAATTGGAACCAGTCTGTTGTTCCACGTCCAGTTCTAACTGTTGCTTACTGACCTGCATAGAGGTTTCTCAAGAGGCAGGTCAGGTGGTCTGGTATTCCCATCTCTTTCAGAATTTTCCACAGTTTCTTGTGATTCACACAGTCAAAGGCTTTGGCATAGTCAATAAAGCAGGAATAGAGGTTTTCGGGAACTCTCTTGCTTTTTCCATGATCCAGCAGATGTTGGCAATTTGATCTCTGGTTCCTCTGCCTTTTCTAAAACCAGCTGGAACATCAGGAAGTTCACAGTTCACGTATTGCTGAAGCCTGGCCTGGAGAATTTTGAGCATTACTTTACTAGCATGTGACGTGAGTGTAACTGTGCAGTACTTTGAGTATTCTTTGGCATTGCCTTTCTTCGGGATTTGAATGAAAACTGACCGTTCCAGTCCTGTGGACACAAGCTGAGTTTTCCAAATTTGCTGGCATATTGAGTGCAATACTTTCACAGCATCATCTTTCAGGATCTGACATAGCTCAACTGGAATTCCATCACTTCCTCTAGCTTTGTTCGTAGTGCTGCTTTCTAAGGCCCACTTGATTTCACATTCACATTCACAAAATCACTGCAGATGATGACTGCAGGTATGAAATTAAAAGACGCTTACTTCTTGGAAGGAAAATTATGACCAACCTAGATAGCATATTCAAAAGCAGAGACATTACTTTGCCAACAAAGGTCCGTCTAGTCAAAGCTATGGTTTTTCCTGTGGTCATGTATAGATGTGAGAGTTGGACGGTGAGGAAGGCTGAACACTGAAGAATTCATGCTTTTGAACTGTGGTGTTGGAGAAGACTCTTGAGAGTCCCATGGACTCCAAGGAGATCCAACCAGTCCATTCTGAAGGAGATCAGCCCTGGGATTTCTTTGGAAGGAATGATGCTAAAGCTGAAACTCCAGTACTTTGGCCCCCTTATGCGAAGAGTTGACTCATTGGAAAAGACCCTGATGCTGGGAGGGCTTCGGGGCAGGAGAAGGGGACGACAGAGGATGAGATGGCTGGATGGCATCACTGACTCGATGGACGTGAGTCTGAGTGAACTCCGGGAGTTGGTGATGGACTGGAGGCCTGGCGTGCTGCGATTCATGGGGTCGCGAAGAGTCGGACACGACTGAGCGACTGAACTGAACTGAATAATATATAAAAAGACACTGATAACTGCCACAAAAGGAAACGTCCTAGTTCCGATAGTTGTGAACATTGGAGACAAAAAACGTATAGGAGTAGGACCGGATTGGAATGAGCTCCCCCCAAATCAGGTTCAGAGTTCAGCACAGTTTTGGAGGGCATCCTAGGGAGGTGAGGTGGACTGCAATTTTAGCGGGTGAAAGGACTCTGAGAGCAATGACTAAAGAAAAACCTGTATTATTCTCGTGTTTTGACTTGCTCTGTAGATTCTTTAGGATTTTTGTTTGTGTGGTTGGTTTCAATTCCTTCCCCTCGCCCACCGTGTAGTTGCCAATTTCATTGGCACTATGAAATCTAATGAAGCTTTTGAGCCTTATTTTTCTTCGGTCACATTTGTATTGCTGCTATGAATCTCTGTCTCTATATACAGCTTTTGAAATTCTGTGGAGTTTCCTTTTCTCTCTCTCTCTCTCTTTTTCATTTCTTAAACCTATTATTATTTTTTCTACATTTATTATTTGTTTACTTTCCCTACTGTTCTTTTCCCCTTGCAGTTAATCTTTAATGTATATAAATCTTTTCAGTTCAGTTCAGTTCAGTGGCTCAGTTGTGCCCGACTCCTTGTGACCCCATGAACCACAGCACGCCAGGCCTCCCTGTCCATCACCAACCCCCGGAGTCCAACCAAACCCATGTCCATCGAGCTGATGATGCCATCCAACCATCTCATCCTCTGTTGTTCGCTTCTCCTCCTGCTCTCAATCTTTCCCAGCATCAGGGCCTTTTCCAAAGAGTCAGCTCTTCGCATCAGGTGGCCAAAGTATAGGAATTTCAGCTTCAACATCAGTCCTTCCAATGAACACCCAGGACTGATCTCCTTAGAATGGACTGGTTGGATTTACTTGCAGTCAAGGGACTCTCAAGAGTCATCTGTATCTCTATTTAACTCTGCATATGTATTTTTCCTTTCTTTCCTTTTCTCTCAATATATTTGTTAGGTTTTATTTTCATTCTTTTATTCTCCAATTGGCACCTTGCTCTAGTTTTGTTTCCCAGTTTGTGCTTCAGGTGGTTCTATTATTATATATATATATATATATATATATATATATATATATATATATATATATATATATATATTTTTTTCCTTTGTTCACCAGGTCAATCAATCTATTGTACTTAATTTTGCTGGAATGTTTTGATTTTGCTGGTGGGTGTATATGTACATGTGTCTATTCAGTCATACTTTTTACTCTTGTGATGAACCTCTGCTTCTACATTGGATTTTTACAGTTCTTTGGAGGATTCCTTGTTTTCCCATTTATTTTTGATTTTTAAATTATTTTCTATTTTTATTGTTTTAAATTTTAATTTTTTAAACCTATTATATTTATTCCATTGTTTGCCTTTCCTCTGTTCTTGTCCCCTTGCAGTTAAACTTTAAACAAACCTTGTTCATCTACCTCTATTGAACCTTGCATATCTATTCTTTCTTTCTTTTCTTTCCTTCCTTTCCTCTCAACATTTTGTTAGTTTTATTTTCAGTGCTTTCATTCCCACTTGGGACTTTGCTTTAGATTTCTTTTCCAGCTTGTGCACTCGTTAGTTTTGTGCTTAACTGGTAGATATCATTTTTGGTTTCCGTTGTTTGCTAGGTCAGTCTATTGTAGTTTATTTTTGTTGAACTGTTTGGATTTTGCTGATGGTTGTATATGTGTATATTCCCATATATTGGAATATATGTGTATATTCCTTTATTTTAATTATTATTTGTGTGACAGTGTAACTGCCATTTGTCAGGGGTTCCCCTTTGGTTTCTCTTTTTTCTTGGATATTTATTTTAATCTAAACTAATACCATAACAAACCACCTGTTGTAACGGTGTTCCTGGCCAATGATCCAGCCCGAGCATTTGGGTGGGAGCACTGACTCCAAGACCCTATACAACTTACTGAGAACTCAC
>NW_027218879.1:0-13577 GCF_027580195.1 Bos mutus
AGAACATAGAGCTGAGTAGGCAGGAATCAGTCAGCAGGCTATAATCATGGAACTCAGCTCTGAGAAATCATGCTGCTCAGCTGGCAATAATCAAGTAGATGAGCAGGCAGGAATTACGCAGCACAGGTGGCAATTGTCAAGGAGATGACAGGCAGGAATCGTGCAGCTCAGCTGGCAATTGTCAAGCAGATGAGCAGACAGTAATCACGCAGCTCAGCAGGCCCTGATCACGTGACTGACCATGCACTGTTCACGTGGCTGATCACACACCTATCACGTGACTGATCATGCACTGATCACGTGGCTCTCATGCACTGATCACATGATTGCGCATGCACTAAACACGTAATTGTATGCACTGATCACGTGGCTATCATGCACTGCTGACGTGGCTGATCATGCACTGATCATGTGACTGATCATGCACTGATCACGTAGCTATCTTGCACTGATCACGTGGCTGATCATGCAATGATCATGTAGCTACCATGTACCGGTCACGTGACTGATCAGACACCCCTCAGGTGACTGATCATGCACTGATCACGTGACTATCATGCACTGTTCACGTGGCTGATCATACTGATCACCTGCCTGGTCATGCACAGATCACGTGACTAATTGTGCACTGATCACGGCGCTATCATGCATTGATTACATGACTCCACATGCACTGATCACGTGGATGACCATGCACTGATCACGTGACTGACTATGCACTGATCACGTGACTGATCATGCACTGATAACGGGGCCATCATGCACTGATCACGTGGCTGATCATGCAATGATCATGTAACTACAATGTACCGGTCACGTGACCGATCATACACCCATTAGGTGACAGATCATGCACTGATCACGTGGCTGTCATGCACTGCTCACGTGGCTGATCATGCAATGATCACGGAGTTACCATGTACTGGTCACATGACTGATCATGCATTGATCACGTGACTGATCATGCCCTGATCACTTGGCTATCATGCACTACTCCCGTGGCTGTTCATGCAATGATCATGTAGCTACGATGTACCGGTCCCGTGACTGATCATACACCCATCAGGTGACTGATCATGCACTGATCACGTGGCTATCATGCACTTTTCTCGAGACAGATCATGCACTGATCACGTCTATATCATGCACTGATCACATGACTGCCCATGCACTGATCACGTGGATGATCATACACTGATCATGTGAGAAATCATGCAGTGATCACGTTGCTATCATGCACTGATCAAGTGGCTGATCATACTCTGCTCCCGAAACTGATCATGCACTGATCACGTAATTGATCATGCACTGATTAGGTGACTTATCATGCACTGATCACATGACTGATCATGCACTGTCTCGTGGCTATCATGCACGCCTCACGTGGCTGATCATGCAATGATCACGCGGCTCCCATGTACTGGTCACGACTGATCATGCACTGATCACGTGACTGATCATGCACTGATCACGTGGCTATCATGCACTGATCACTTGGCTGGTCATACACTGATCACATGACTGATCATGCAGTGTTCACGTGACTGATCATGTACTGATCACGTGGCTGATCATGCAATGATCACGTGACTGACCATGCACTGATCACCTGACTGATCATCCACTGATCAGTTGGCTATCATGCACTGATTACTTGGCTGATCATACACTGATCACGTGACTGATAATGCACTGATCATCTGGCTATCATGCACTCATTACCTGGCTATCGTGCACTGATCACGTGGTTGATCATACACTGATCACGAGACTGATCATGCACTGATCACGTCTATATCATGCACTGATCACATGACTGCCCATGCACTGATCACCCGGATGATCATACACTGATCATGTGAAAGATCATGCACTGATCACGTGGCTATCATGCACTGCTCACGCGGCTGTTCATGCGGTGATCGCGTAGCTACTATGTACTGGTCACGTGGTGATCATGCACTGATCACGTAATTGATCATGCACTGATCAGGTGACTTATCATGCAATGTTCACGTGGTGATCATGCACTGATCACGTGACTGATCATGCACTGATCTCGTGGCTATCAGGCACGGCTCACGTGTCTGATCATGCAATGATCGCGTAGCTACCATGTACTGGTCACGTGACTGATCATGCACTGATCATGTTAATTTACCCTGCACTGATCACGTGGCTCATCACGCACTGATCACGTGGCTGATCACACACGTATCACGTGACTGATCATGTACAGATCACGTGACTAATCGCGAAGTGATCACGTTGCTATCCTTCACTGATCACGTGGATATCATGCACTGATCACGTGGCTGATCACACTGCGTATCACGTGACTGATATTGCACTGATCACGTGGATATCATGCACTGATCACGTGGCTATCATGCACTGATCACGTGGCTGATCATGCAATGATCACGTACCTACCATATACTGGTCACATGACTGATCATGCACTGATCACCTAATTGATCATGCCCTCATCACCTGGCTTATCATGGATTGATCATGAGTGAACATGTGCTGATCATGTTTGGTGTCACACACTGATCATGTGCCTCTGGAGGCAAAGAACATAGAGCTGAGTAGGCAGGAATCAGTCAGCAGGCTATAATCATGGAACTCAGCTCTGAGAAATCATGCTGCTCAGCTGGCAATAATCAAGTAGATGAGCAGGCAGGAATTACGCAGCACAGGTGGCAATTGTCAAGGAGATGACAGGCAGGAATCGTGCAGCTCAGCTGGCAATTGTCAAGCAGATGAGCAGACAGTAATCACGCAGCTCAGCAGGCCCTGATCACGTGGCTGATCATGCACTGATCACGTGGCTGATCATACACTGATCAAGTGACTGATCATGCAGTGATCACGTGACTGAGCATGCACTGATCACGTGGCTGATCATGCACTGATCACGTGGCTGATCATTCACTGAACACGTGGCTATCATGCACTCCTCACGTGGCTGGTCATGCAATGGTCACGCAGCTACCATGTACTGGTCACATGACTGATCATGCACTGATCACGTGACTGATCATGCACTGATTACTTGGCTATCATGCACTACTTACATGGCGGATCATGCAATGATCATATAGCTACCATGTACCGGTCACGTGACTGATCATACACCCATCATGTGACTGATCATGCACTGATCACGTGGCTATCATGCACTGTTCACGTGGCTGATCATACACTGATCACCTGCCTGGTCATGCACAGATCACGTGACTAATCATGAACTGATCACGTAGCTATCATGCACTGATCACCCTGCTGATCATGCACTGATCATGTGGCTATCATGCAATGATCACTTGGCTATCATGCACTGATCACGTGGCTGATCATGCTCTGATACCGTGACTGGCGTGGACTGATCACATGACTATCATGTAGTGATCACGTGACTTAATGGCGCTGATCATGTGACTGATCATGCGCTGATTACTTGGCTATCATGCACTACTTACATGGCGGATCATGCAATGATCATATAGCTACCATGTACCGGTCACGTGACTGATCATACACCCATCATGTGACTGATCATGCACTGATCACGTGGCTATCATGCACTGTTCACGTGGCTGATCATACACTGATCACCTGCCTGGTCATGCACAGATCACGTGACTAATCATGAACTGATCACGTAGCTATCATACACTGATCACCTGCCTGGTCATGCACAGATCACGTGACTAATCATGCACTGATCACGTGGTTATCATGCACTGATCACGTTACTGATCATGCACTGGTCACGTGACTGATCATGCACTGATCAAGTGGCTATCATGCACTGATCACGTGGCTGATCTTGCAATGATCATGTAGCTACCATATACCGGTCACGTGACCGATCATACACCCATCAGGTGACTGATCATGCTCTGATCACGTGGCTATATTGCACTGTTAACGTGGCTGATCATACACTGATCACCTGCCTGGTCATGCACAGATCACGTGACTAATCATGAACTGATCACGTAGCTATCATGCACTGATCACCCTGCTGATCATGCACTGATCATGTGGCTATCATGCAATGATCACTTGGCTATCATGCACTGATCACGTGGCTGATCATGCTCTGATACCGTGACTGAGCATGGACTGATCACATGACTATCATGTAGTGATCACGTGACTTAATGGTGCTGATCATGCCCTGATCATGTTTGCTATCATACTCTGATCATGTGCCTCTGGGGGCAATAAACAAAGAGCTGAGTAGGCACGAATCAAACAGTCAGCAGGCAATAATCATGGAAATCAGCTATGAGGAATCATGCTGCTCAGCTGGCAATAATCAAGCAGATGAGCAGGCAGGGAATACACAGCACAGCTGGCAATTGTCAAGCAGATGAGCAGACAGGTAATTACGCAGCTCAGCAGGCCTGATCACGTGACTGAGCATGCACTGTTCACGTGGCTGATCATACACTGATCACGTGATTGATCATGCACTGATCACTTGGATATCATGCACTGCTCACGTGGCTGATCAGGCAATGATCACGCAACTACCATATACTGGTCACATGACTGATCATGCACTGATCACGTGACTGATCATGCACTGATCACGTGGCTATCATGCACTACTCACGTGGCTGATCATACACTGATCACCTGCCTGGTCATGCACAGATCACGTGACTAATCATGAACTGATCACGTAGCTTTCATGCACTGATCTCCTGGCTGATCATGCACTGATCACGTGGCTATCATGCAATGATCACGTGGCTATCATGCACTGATCACTTGGCTGATCATGCACTGATACCGTGACTGAGCATGGACTGATCACATGACTATCATGTAGTGATCACGTGACTTAATGGTGCTGATCATGCGCTGATCATGTTTGCTATCATACACTGATCATGTGCCTCTGGAGGCAATAAACAAAGAGCTGAGTAGGCACGAATCAAACAGTCAGCAGGCAATAATCATGGAACTCACCTGTGAGGAATCATGCTGCTCAGCTGGCAATAATCAAGCAGCTGAGCAGGCAGGGATTATGCAGCACAGCTGGCAATTGTCAAGCAGATGAGCAGACAGTAATTACGCAGCTCAGCAGGCCCTAATCACGTGACTGAGCATGCACTGTTCACGTGGCTGATCATACACTAATGACATGATTGATCATGCACTGATCACTTGGATATTATGCACTGATCACGTGGCTGATCATACAGTGTTCACGTGTCTCACCTTGCACTGATCACGTGGCTGATCATACACTGCTCACGTAACTGATCATGCACTGATTACGTGGCTATCATACACTGGTCACGTGGCTGAACATGCACTGTTCACGTGGCTGATCACACACCTGTCACGTGACTGATCATGCAGTGATCACGTGGCACTCATGCACTGATCATGTGGCTGATCATACTCTGCTCAGGTAACTGATCATGCACACATCACGTGGCTATCAGGCACTGCTCACGTGGCTCGTCATGCAATGATCACGTAGCTACTGTATACTGGTCACGTGACGCATCATGCACAGATCATGTAAATGATCATGCATTGTTCACGTGACTGATCATGTACTGATCACGTGGCTATCATGCACTGCTCACGTGGCTGATCATGCAATGATCATGTAGCAACCATGTACTGGTCACGTGACTGTTCATGCACTGATCACGTAATTGATCCTGCACAGATCACGTGGCTTATCATGCACTGATCACGTGGCTTATCACACATGTATCACGTGACTGATCATGCACTGATCACGTGGTTCTCATGCACTGATCACGTGGCAATCATGCACTGATCACGTGGCTATCATGCACTGATATCATGCACTGATCACGTGGCTGATCACACACGTATCACATGACTGATCATGCTCTGATCACGTGACAATCACGCACTGATCACGTGGCTATCATGCACTGATCACGTGGCTGATCATGCAATGATCACGTAGCTACCATGTACTGGTCACGTGAGTGATCATGCATCTATCACGTAATTGATCACGCACTGATCAGGTGACTTATCATGCACTCTTCACGTTACTGATCAAGCACTGATCTCGTGGCTATCATGCACGGCTCACATGGCTGATCATGCAATGATCACGTAGCTCCCATGTACTGGTCACGTGACTGATCATGCACTGATCACGTGGCTATCATGCACTGATCAATTGGCTGGTCATACACTGATCACGTGCCTGGTCATGCACTGATCACGTGGCTGATCATGCACTGATCACGTGACTGATCATGCACTGATCACATGGCTGATCATGCACTGAACACGTGGCTATAATGCACTGCTCACGTGGCTGTTCATGCAATGCTCACGCAGCTACCATGTACTGGTCACATGACTGATCATGCACTGATGACTTGGCTATCATGCACTACTCACGTGGCTGATCGTGGCTGATGATCATGCAGCTGATCATGTACCTGATCACGTGACTGATCATGCCAGATCACGTGACTGATCATACACCCATCAGGTGACTGATCATGCACTGATCACGTGGCTATCATGCACTGATCACGAGACTGATCATGCACTGTTCACGTCTATATCATGCACTGATCACATGACTGCCCATGCACTGATCACGTGGATGATCATACACTGATCATGTGACAGATCATGCACTGCTCACGTGGCTGATCATGCAATGATCACGTGGCTGATCATGCACTGATCACGTGGCTATCATGCACTGGTCACGTGGTGATCATGCACCTATCACGTAATTGATCATGCACTGATCAGGTGACTTATCATGCACTGTTCACGTGACTGATCATGCACTGATCACGTGACTGATCATGCACTGATCTCGTGGCTATCATGCACGGCTCACGTGGCTGATCATGCAATGATCACGTAGCTACCATGTACTGGTCACATGAGTGATCATGCACCTATCACACGTAATTGATCATGCACAGATCAGGTGACTGATCATGCACTGATCACGTGACTGATCATGCACTGATCACGTGACTGATCATGCACTGATCACGTGGCTGATCATGCACTGATCACGTGGCTGATCATGCACTGATCACGTGGCTGATCATACACTGATCACGTGACTGATCATGCACTGATCACGTGGACGGATCATGCACTGATCACGTGGACTGATCATGCACTGATCACGTGGCTGGTCGTGGCTACACTGATCACGTGCTGGGTCATGCACTGATCACGTGGCTGATCATGCACTGATCACGTGGCTGGTCATACACTGATCACGTGACAGATCATGCACTGATCACTTGGCTGATCATGCACTGATCACGTGCTGATCATGCACTGATCACGTGGCTGATCATGCACTGATCACGTGGCTGATCATGCACTGATCACGTGGCTGATCATGCACTGATCACGTGACTGATCATGCACTGATCACGTGGCTGATCATGCACTGATCACGTGGCTATAATGCACTGATCACGTGGCTATCATGCAATGATACCGTGACTGAGAATGGACTGATCACATGACTATCATGTAGTTATCACGTGACTTAATGGCGCTGATCATGTGACTGATCATGCGCTGATCCTGTTTGCTATCATACACTGATCATTTGCCTCTGGATCATGCAATGATCACAAGCTGATCATGCTGATCAGGTGGAATCAGCCAGCAGGCTATAATCATGGAACTCAGCTGTGAGGAATCATGCTGCTCAGCTGGCAATAATCAAGCAACTGAGCAAGCTGGAATTACGCAGCACCACTGGCAATTGTCAAGCAGATGAGTAGACAGGAATCATGCAGCTCAGCAGGCCCTGACCACGTGACTGAGCATGCACTGTTCACGGGGCTGATCATACACTGATCACGTGATTGATCATGCACTGATCACGTGGATATCATGCGGTGATCACGTGGCTGATCATACAGTGTTCACGTGTCTGACCATGCACTGATCAGGTGGCTGATCATACACTGCTCATGAAACTGATCATGCACTGACCACGTGGCTATCATGCACTGATCACGTGGCTATAATGCACTGATCATCACGTGGCTATCATGCACTAATATCATGCACTGATCACGTGGCTGATCATGCACGTATCACATGACTGATCATGCACTGATCACGTCACTATCATGCACTGATCCCGTGGCTGATCATGCACTGATCACGTGACTGATCATGCAATGATCACGTGGCTATCATGCACTGGTCACGTGACTGATCATGCACTGATCACGTAATTGATCCTGCACTGATCACGTGGCTCATCACGCACTGATCACGTGGATGATCATGCACTGATCACGTGGCTCATCATGCACTGATCACGTGGCTGATCATGCACTGATCACGTGGATGATCATACACTGATCACGTGACTGATCATGCACTGATCACGTGGCTATCATGCACTGCTCACGTGGCTGATCATGCAATGATCACGCAGCTACGATGTACTAGTCACATGACTGATCATGTACAGATCACGTGACTAATCATGAAGTGATCACGTGGCTATCCTGCACTGATCACGTGGATATCATGCACTGATCACGTGGCTGATCACACACGTATCACGTGACTGATCATGCAATGATCACGTGACTGACCATGCACTGATCACGTGACTGATCATCCACTGAACAGTTGGCTATCATGCACTGATTGCACTTGGCTGATCATACACTGATCACGTGACGGATAATGCACTGATCATCTGGCTATCATGCACTGATTACCTGGCTATCGTGCACTGATCACATGGTTGATCATACACTGATCACGTGACTGATCATGCACTGATCACGTGACTGATCACATCTATATCATGCACTGATCACATGACTGCCATGCACTGAGCACTGATCACGTGGATGATCATACACTGATCATGTGACAGATCATGCACTGATCACGTGGCTATCATGCACTGATCACGTGGCTGATCATACTCTGCTCCCGAAACTGATCATGCACTGATCACGTGGCTATCATGCACTGCTCACGTGGCTGATCATGCAATGATCACGTAGCTACCATGTACTGGATCACGTGAGTGATCATGCATCTATCACGTAATTGATCATGCACTGATCAGGTGACTTATCATGCACTGTTCACGTGACTGATCATGCACTGATCACGTGACTGATCATCTGATCACGGGCACGGCTCATCATGGCTGTGGCTGATCATGCAATGATCACGTAGCTGATCATGCACTGATCACGTGACTGATCATGCACTGATCACGTGACTGATCATGCACTGATCACGTGACTGATCATGCACTGATCATGCACTGATCATGCGTGGCTGATCATGCACTGATCACGTGGCTGATCATGCACTGATCACGTGACTGATCATGCACTGATCACGTGGCTGATCATGCACTGATCACGTGGCTGATCATGCACTGATCACGTGGCTGATCATGCACTGATCACGTGGCTGATCATGCACTGATCACGTGGCTGATCATGCACTGATCACGTGGACTGATCATGCACTGATCACGTGGCTGATCATGCACTGATCGTGGCTGATCATGCACTGATCACGTGGCTGATCATGCACTGATCACGTGACTGATCATGCACTGATCACGTGACTGATCATGCACTGATCACGTGGCTATCATGCACTTCTCACGTGGCTGATCATGCAATGATCACGTAGCTGATCATGCACTGATCACGTGACTGATCATGCACTGATCAGGTGACTGATCATGCACTGATCACGTGGCTATCATGCACTGATCACGTGACTGATCATGCACTGATCACGTCTATCATGCACTGATCACGTGACTGCCCATGCACTGATCACGTGGATGATCATACACTGATCATGTGACTGATCATGCAGTGATCACGTGGCTGATCATGCACTGATCAAATGGCTGATCATACTCTGCTCCCGAAACTGATCATGCACTGATCACGTGGATCATGCACTGCTCACGTGGCTGATCATGCACTGATCACGTAGCTATCATGCACTGATCACGTGGTGATCATGCACCGATCACGTAACTGATCATGCACTGATCAGGTGACTTATCATGCACTGTTCACGTGACTGATCATGCACTGATCACGTGACTGATCATGCACTGATCACGTGGCTATCATGCACTGCTCACGTGGCTGATCATGCAATGATCACCTGGCTGACCATGTACTGGTCACCTGACTGATCATGCACTGATCACGTAAGCTGATCATGCACTGATCACGTGGCTGATCATGCACTGATCACGTGGCTGATCATACACTGATCACGTGACTGATCATGCACTGATCACGTGGCTGATCATGCACTGATCACGTGGCTGATCATGCACTGATCACGTGGCTGATCATACACTGATCACGTGGCTGATCATGCACTGATCACGTGATCATGCACTGATCACACTGATCACGCACTCACGTGGCTGATCATGCACTGATCACGTGGCTGATCATGCACTGATCACGTGGCTGATCATGCACTGATCATCACGTGGCTGATCATGCACTGATCACGTGGCTGATCATGCACTGATCACGTGACTGATCATGCACTGATCACGTGGCTGATCATGCACTGATCACGTGACTGATCATGCACTGATCACGTGGCTGATCATGCACTGATCACGTGGCTGATCATGCACTGATCACGTGCTGATCATGCACTGATCACGTGACTGATCATGCACTGATCACGTGACTGATCATGCACTGATCACGTGGCTGATCATGCACTGATCACGTGGCTGATCATGCACTGATCACGTGGCTGATCATGCACTGATCACGTGACTGATCATGCACTGATCACGTGGCTGATCATGCACTGATCACCGTGGCTGATCATGCACTGATCACGTGGCTGATCATGCACTGATCACGTGGCTGATCATGCACTGATCACGTGGCTGATCATGCACTGATCACGTGACTGATCATGCACTGATCACGTGACTGATCATGCACTGATCACGTGACTGATCATGCACTGATCACGTGACTGATCATGCACTGATCCTGTTTGCTATCATACACTGATCACGTGGCTGATCATGCAATGAACACGAGCTGAGTAGGCAGGAATCAGCCAGCGTGGCTATAATCATGGAACTCAGCTGTGACTGATCATGCTGCTCACTGATCTGGCAATAATCAAGCAGCTGAGCTGATCATGCACTGATCATTGCTGATCATGCACTGATCACGTGGCTGCAGATGGTGATCACGTGGCTGATCATGCACTGATCACGTGGCTGATCATGCACTGATCACGTGGCTGATCATGCACTGATCACGTGGCTGATCATGCACTGATCACGTGACTGATCATGCACTGATCACGTGGCTGATCATGCACTGATCACGTGGCTGATCATGCACTGATCACGTGACTATCATGCACTGATCACGTGGCTGATCATGCAGTGATCACGTGGCTGATCATGCACTGATCACGTGGCTGATCATACACTGATCGTGAAACTGATCATGCACTGATCACGTGGCTGATCATGCACTGATCACGTGGCTGATCATGCACTGATCACGTGGCTGATCATGCACTCATGCACTGATCATATCTGATCACTGTGGCTGATCATGCACTGATCACGTGGCTGATCATGCACTGATCACATGACTGATCATGCACTGATCACGTGACTATCATGCACTGATCCCGTGGCTATCATGCACTGATCACGTGGCTGATCATGCAATGATCACGTAGCTACCATGTACTGGTCACTTGACTGATCATGCACTGATCACGTAACTGATCCTGCACTGATCACGTGGCTCATCACGCACTGATCACGTGGCTGATCATGCACTGATCATCGTGGCTCATCATGGCACTGATGATCACGTGGATGATCATACTGATCACGTGACTGATCATGCACTGATCACGTGGCTATCATGCACTGCTCACGTGGCTGATCATGCAATGATCACGCAGCTACGATGTACTAGTCACATGACTGATCATGTACAGATCACGTGACTAATCATGAGGTGATCACGTGGCTATCCTGCACTGATCACGTGGATATCATGCACTGATCACGTGGCTGATCACACACGTATCACGTGACTGATCATGCAATGATCACGTGACTGACCATGCACTGATCACGTGACTGATCATCCACTGAACAGTTGGCTATCATGCACTGATTACTTGGCTGATCATACACTGATCACGTGACTGATAATGCACTGATCATCTGGCTATCATGCACTGATTACCTGGCTATCGTGCACTGATCACGTGGTTGATCATACACTGATCACGAGACTGATCATGCACTGATCACGTCTATATCATGCACTGATCACATGACTGCCCATGCACTGATCACGTGGATGATCATACACTGATCATGTGACAGATCATGCAGTGATCACGTGGCTATCATGCACTGATCAAGTGGCTGATCATACTCTGCTCCCGAAACTGATCATGCACTGATCACGTGGCTATCATGCACTGCTCACGTGGCTGATCATGCAATGATCACGTAGCTACCATGTACTGGTCACGTGAGTGATCATGCACCTATCACGTAATTGATCATGCACTGATCAGGTGACTTATCATGCACTGTTCGTGCACTGACTGATCATGCACTGATCATGTTGATCGTGGCTATCATGCACATGCTCACGTGGCTGATCATGCAATGATCACGTAGCTCCCATGTTCTGGTCACGTGACTGATCATGCACTGATCGTAATTGATCATGCACTGTTCATGTGGCTGATCATGCACTGATCACGTGGCTGATCATGCACTGATCACGTGACTGATCATGCACTGATCACGTGACTGATCATGCACTGATCACGTGGCTATCATGCACTGATCAATTGGCTGGTCATACACTGATCACGTGGCTGGTCATGCACTGATCACGTGGCTGATCATGCACTGATCACGTGGCTGATCATGCACTGATCACGTGGCTATCATGCACTGCTCACGTGGCTGATCATGCACTGCTGGCTGATCATGCAATGATCACGTGCTAACATGTACTGGTCACCTGACTGATCATGCACTGATCACGTGACTGATCATGCACTGATCACTTGGCTATCATGCACTACTCACGTGGCTGATCATGCAATGATCATGTAGCTACCATGTACCGGTCACGTGACTGACCATACACCCATCAGGTGACTGATCATGCACTGATCACGTGGCTATCATGCACTGATCACGAGACTGATCATGCACTGATCACGTCTATATCATGCACTGATCACATGACTGCCCATGCACTGATCACGTGGATGATCATACACTGATCATGTGACAGATCATGCAGTGATCACGTGGCGATCATGCACTGATCAAGTGGCTGATCATACTCTGCTCCCGAAACTGATCATGCACTGATCACGTGGCTATCATGCACTGCTCACGTGGCTGATCATGCAATGATCACGTAGCTACCATGTACTGGTCACGTGAGTGATCATGCACCTATCACGTAATTGATCATGCACTGATCAGGTGACTTATCATG
>NW_027218880.1:0-3342 GCF_027580195.1 Bos mutus
GCTGTCGATTATCAAGCAGATGAGCAGGCAGGTGTCGCGCGGCTCAGCTTGCGATTATCAAGCAGATGAGCAGGCAGGTGTCGCGCGGCTCAGCTGTCGATTATCAAGCAGATGAGCAGGCAGGTGTCGCGCGGCTCAGCTGGCGTTATCAAGCAGATGAGCAGGCAGGTGTCGGCGCGGGCGATTATCAAGCAGATGAGCAGGCAGGTGTCGTCGGCTCAGCTGTCGATTATCAAGCAGATGAGCAGGCAGGTGTCGCGTGGCTCAGCTGTCGATTATCAAGCAGATGAGCAGGCAGGTGTCGTCGTGGCTCAGCTGTCGATTATCAAGCAGATGAGCAGGCGGGTGTCGCGCGGCTCAGCTGTCGATTATCAAGCAGATGAGCAGGCAGGTGTCGCCGTGGCTCAGCTGGCGATTATCAAGCAGATGAGCAGGCAGGTGTCGCGCGGCTCAGCTGTCGATTATCAAGCAGATGAGCAGGCAGGTGTCGCGGCTCAGCTGTCGATTATCAAGCAGATGAGCAGGCAGGTGTCGCGGGCTCAGCTTGCGATTATCAAGCAGATGAGCAGGCAGGTGTCGCGCGGCTCATCGATTATCAAGCAGATGAGCAGGCAGGTGTCGCGTGGCTCTGCTGTGCGATTATCAAGCAGATGAGCAGGCAGGTGTGTCGCGCGGCTCAGCTTGCGATTATCAAGCAGATGAGCAGGCAGGTGTCGCGCGGCTCAGCTGTCGATTATCAAGCAGATGAGCAGGCAGGTGTCGCGCGGCTCAGCTGTGCGATTATCAAGCAGATGAGCAGGCAGGTGTCTGCGCGGCTCAGCTGGCGATTATCAAGCAGATGAGCAGGCAGGTGTCGCGTGGCTCAGCCTCGATTATCAAGCAGATGAGCAGGCAGGTGTCGCGTGGCTCTGCTGCTCGATTATCAAGCAGATGAGCAGGCAGGTGGTGCGCGGCTCAGCTGCGATTATCAAGCAGATGAGCAGGCAGGTGTCGCGTGGCTCAGCTGTCGATTATCAAGCAGATGAGCAGGCAGGTGTCGCGCGGCTCAGCTGCGATTATCAAGCAGATGAGCAGGCAGGTGTCGCGCGGCTCAGCTGTCGATTATCAAGCAGATGAGCAGGCAGGTGTCGCGCGGCTCAGCTGTCGATTATCAAGCAGATGAGCAGGCAGGTGTCGCGTGGCGGCTCAGCTGTCGATTATCAAGCAGATGAGCAGGCAGGTGTCGCGTGGCTCAGCTGTCGATTATCAAGCAGATGAGCAGGCAGGTGTCGCGGGGCTCTGCTTGCGATTATCAAGCAGATGAGCAGGCAGGTGTCGCGCGGCTCAGCTTGCGATTATCAAGCAGATGAGCAGGCAGGTGTCGCGTGGCTCAGCTGTCGATTATCAAGCAGATGAGCAGGCAGGTGTCGCGCGGCTCAGCTGTCGATTATCAAGCAGATGAGCAGGCAGGTGTCGCGGCGGCTCAGCTGGCGATTATCAAGCAGATGAGCAGGCAGGTGTCTCGCGTGGCTCTGCTGTCGATTATCAAGCAGATGAGCAGGCAGGTGTCGCGTGGCTCTCGATTATCAAGCAGATTATCGATTATCAAGCAGATGAGCAGGCAGGTGTCGCGTGGCTCAGCTGGCGATTATCAAGCAGATGAGCAGGCAGGTGTCGCGCGGCTCAGCTGGCGATTATCAAGCAGATGAGCAGGCAGGTGTCGCGCGGCTCAGCTGCGATTATCAAGCAGATGAGCAGGCAGGTGTCGCGCGGCTCAGCTGGCGATTATCAAGCAGATGAGCAGGCAGGTGTCGCGCGGCTCAGCTGGCGATTATCAAGCAGATGAGCAGGCAGGTGTCGCGTGGCTCAGCTGGCGATTATCAAGCAGATGAGCAGGCAGGTGTCGCGCGGCTCAGCTGTCGATTATCAAGCAGATGAGCAGGCAGGTGTCGCGCGGCTCAGGCTGTGCGATTATCAAGCAGATGAGCAGGCAGGTGTCGCGCGGCTCAGCTGGCGATTATCAAGCAGATGAGCAGGCAGGTGTCGCGTGGCTCTGCTGTCGATTATCAAGCAGATGAGCAGGCAGGTGTCGCGCGGCTCAGCTGCGATTATCAAGCAGATGAGCAGGCAGGTGTCGCGCGGCTCTGCTGTCGATTATCAAGCAGATGAGCAGGCAGGTGTCGCGTGGCTCAGCTGCGATTATCAAGCAGATGAGCAGGCAGGTGTCGCGCGGCTCAGCTGGCGATTATCAAGCAGATGAGCAGGCAGGGTCGCGCGGCTCTGCTGTCGATTATCAAGCAGATGAGCAGGCTCAGGCTCAGCTGGCGATTATCAAGCAGATGAGCAGGCAGGTGTCGCGCGGCTCAGCTGGCGATTATCAAGCAGATGAGCAGGCAGGTGTCGCGTGGCTCAGCTATCGATTATCAAGCAGATGAGCAGGCAGGTGTCGCGCGGCTCAGCTGTCGATTATCAAGCAGATGAGCAGGCAGGTGTCGCGTGGCTCAGCTGTCGATTATCAAGCAGATGAGCAGGCAGGTGTCGCGCGGCTCAGCTTGCGATTATCAAGCACATGAGCAGGCAGGGTGTCAGATGAGTGGCTCAGCTTGCGATTATCAAGCAGATGAGCAGGCAGGTGTCGCGTGGCTCAGCTTGCGATTATCAAGCAGATGAGCAGGCAGGTGTCGCGTGGCTCAGCTGTCGATTATCAAGCAGATGAGCAGGCAGGTGTCTCGTGGCTCAGCTGGCGATTATCAAGCAGATGAGCAGGCAGGTGTCGCGCGGCTCAGCTGTCGATTATCAAGCAGATGAGCAGGCAGGTGTCGTGGCGGCTCAGCTGTCGATTATCAAGCAGATGAGCAGGCAGGTGTCGGCGGCTCAGCTGTCGATTATCAAGCAGATGAGCAGGCAGGTGTCGCGCGGCTCAGCTGCGATTATCAAGCAGATGAGCAGGCAGGTGTCTCGCGGCTCTGCTGTCGATTATCAAGCAGATGAGCAGGCAGGTGTCTCGTGGCTCTGCTTGCGATTATCAAGCAGATGAGCAGGAGGCAGGTGTCGCGGCGGCTCAGCTATCGATTATCAAGCAGAAGCAGATGAGCAGGGGTGTCGCGGCTCAGCTGCGATTATCAAGCACATGAGCAGGCAGGTGTCGCGTGGCTCAGCTGTCGATTATCAAGCAGATGAGCAGGCAGGTGTCGCGCGGCTCGGCTGGCGATTATCAAGCAGATGAGCAGGCAGGTGTCGCGGCTCGGCTTTGCGATTATCAAGCAGATGAGGCAGGCAGGTGTCTCGCGGCTCAGCTTGCGATTATCAAGCAGATGAGCAGGCAGGTGTCAGCGCGGCTCACAAGCAGATGAGCAGGCGGGT
>NW_027218881.1:0-12024 GCF_027580195.1 Bos mutus
TCCTTGGATTCTATAGTCCATGGGGTTGCAAAAGTCAGACACAACTGAGCGACTGTCACTCACCATGTATAATACATGATACCTTTAAGTTGAACTTTTGAAGAGCCGTCAAACTGTTTCCCAAAGTGGCTACAGCACTGTACCTTTATACCATGCACAAGGGTTCCGATTTCTACATATTCTCACCAACACTTGCTCTTGTTTGTCGTAATCATTCTAGGGAATGTGCAGTGGTATTTTATGATTTTGGTTTGCATTTCCTTAATGGTTAATCACATTGAGCATCTCTTCATGAACTTATTGGTCATATGTAAATCTTCTCTGGAGAAATGTCTATTCAAATTCATTGGGCATGTTTTAATTGGGTTTTATCTTTTACAAGGGGGTGGGGTAAGAGTCTTGTATGTGTTCTAAATATAACTTACTTATCAGATAGACACATATTTTCAAATATTTTCCCATTCTATGGCTGTCTTTCATTTTCTGGATGGTGTCTTCTGTAACAAAACATTTTCATTTTGATGAAACCAAATCTACCTGTGTTTTCTTGTCATTTTGCTTTTGGTTTTTCATATCTAAGGTTTTGCCCAACTGGAGGTTACAAAGATTTACATTTTCTTCTAAAAGTTAGTCTTTTTTTTTTTTTTAATTTTGGTTTAATATTTTGTGTATGGCTTCAGGAAAAACTCCAGTTATATTTTTTCTTAAATGGGTCTGATGGGTTTTAATTCTATACTACAAGGCAAAACTAATGATAGCTTCAATATAGGCTAGACTGAGATTCAGAGACAAATACGGAGGTGGAGGGGGCAGCCAGGGTGTTAGGACTAAGCTTTGTATTACCAGGGCAGGCAGTGTTTCAGGAATGCACACATGAGTCAAGCCAGGCTAATGAGATGAAATTTCAAGACTTGTTTGAACTACTGGGATAGAGATGCTTATTTATTTATTTTATTAAGATTGTTAGCTGTATGGATAACAAGGCTGAAGCTGCGAGTCTCGTCAAGTAGACAGCCTGCTGAAAATGGGTCAACGAAATGGAAAAAAAGACCTAAGAAGTGGGGAGACAGACACTGAGTCTGATGACACTGACCTTCTAAATCTAGCCATTCTTGAAAATCTGTCTTTGGAATTCTCACTTATATGAATGGATAAATTCTTGTCTTTCCTTAAATGATTTTGTGTTAGTTTTTTATCACTTACAGTAAAGTAAGTGGAGAATGGTACATTCCTATACCTTTCCCCAAATATTCACCAAAAATACACACTTGAAAAAAAGAATAAATTTATTATAGTTTCTTGATCTTAACATGCTCTAAAGCTTTGACATGGACTATTTGTTTTCTGCAAGGAATGCCTTTGTCCTTATTTAATTGGTCAATATTACCCATCTTTTGAAAACTAGTGAAAGCCTCACATGGTCCTCTAGAATCCTTAGCTAATATAGCTAGACATGGCTGGAGCTCTCTTACGAGCACTAGTGACACTAAATTCCATTTACAGCCTTCTCAATTTCAACATTCATGTATCATTTTTCTCTATTTTCCCAAAAACAAGTGGCTACCCTGTCTCCAGCAAAAGAGCATTTAAACGTTGAGTAAATTCCACAAAAGGACCTTTCTTCGAGGAGGTAGGAAAAAATATTAAAACAAAAAAGGGAGACAAAAAGGGAGGGACGGAGTTC
Organism: Bos mutus; assembly: GCF_027580195.1. NCBI lineage: Eukaryota > Metazoa > Chordata > Mammalia > Artiodactyla > Bovidae > Bos > Bos mutus. The sequence continues at coordinate 1,685 of NW_027218881.1, forward strand.
CGTCCGGGAAGGAATCTTAAAAAAGAGAAGTTTCCAAACATCAGGAAACCTTCTCACTGCGAATCTGTGCCGAGCTTTGGAAGCACAGAGGGCAACATAACAGGGAGAAAAAATAAATAAACAATTTAAAACTGCAGATTGCGAGCCCTACAGTAACTCCCCAGCAGAGAAGCAGCGCAGGCGCCTGCATCCGCCATTAGCAAGGCGGGGCTGGGCAGGGAGGCGCGGCGTGGGCTGCATCGCTGAGTAAGAATTTGGCCTGAATACCCTGGCGCTGTCTGGCGAAATAATTTGGGCTAGCAAACCAGACTGTGGGATACCTACCCGCGAAAAGCCAGCCCTAACCTAAGACCGCCGGGCCAGCGCCGCGAAACAAAGGACTGAGCAGAGATAGCGGCTGCAGACCTTCCCCCTCCGGTGACAGGCAGCCAGAGCGGAAGGGGGCAATCGCAGCCCCAGAGACATTATCTATAAAATTGTAAGCAGGCTTCTTTGCTAACTAAAACTTCTTGGGGTCTGGGCCCGGTCAACATCTGCCTGAGAAGGTGCGCGCGGTTTACATCCAGATAACCGAGTGGCGGGGGGGCGATAAGTCGCAGCATTGGCGCTCGCCTGGGAAAGAACAAATTGGCGCTCGGACCTGGGAAGAGCACAAAGCGCAGGCCCAACTGAGTCTGCGCCTCTGAGGACTACCAGTGCCTGAACCTGGCGGCTTGGACCTGGGAGGTGCATGCAGCCCAGGGCCAGCCTCGGATTGTTCAGCGGAACAACCTAGAGTCCGAGCAGTGTGGACAGGGAGGCTACGCGCGCCGTGGCGGGGCAGACCCAGGGTGGCTGAGGCACTGCGAGCCCACGCCAGTGTTATTTGTTTGCAGCATCCCTCCCTCCCTCCCCCAGCGCGACTGAACAAGTAAGCCTAAAAAAAAAAAAAAAAAAAAAAAAAAAAGTGTCCTCCACCGTGCCCTTTGAGTCAGGCGGAAACCAGATACTGAAGAGACTAGCAAACAGAAGAAGATATAACAGAGGGAAACGCCTTGGAAGCTACAGGCAATAGATCAAAACCCTGTGGTTACTACGGACTACATAGGAAGGGCCTATAGATCTTGAGAAATATAAATCTGACCAAGGAACTAGCCAAAAATGAACTGAACCCACAACACCCAAAAAAAAAAAAAAAAAAAAAAAGTCCTAGATATATTTTTATTATTTTTACGATCATTCTTTCTTTTTTTTTTTTTAAAAAAAAAAAAATTTTAAGTCCTCTATTGTTCCTTTAATTTTCACTTTTATAACCTATTACTGCAAAAAAAAAAAAAAAAAAAAAAAAAAAAAAAAAAAAAAGACCCTATTTTTTCTTCTTCAGCAAACTTCATATATATATATTTTATAATTTTTTGACCTTGGTTTTTTTTTTTGTTGTTTTTTTTTTTTTTTTTTTTCTTCTTTTCTTTAACATTGTATTTTTGAAATTCCAAACTCTACTCTAGATTTTTAATTTTAGCTTTTTTGGTATATGTTATCAATTTTGTACCTATAGTTTTTTTTTTATATAATTTCTGTGACTTTTTTTTTTTTTTCTTCTTCTTCTCTGTTTCTTTCTCTTCTTCTTTTATATAACATTGTATATATGAAATTCCAAACTTTACTCTAGATTTTTAATTTATGCTTTTTGGTATTTGATATCAATTTTGTACCTGTATTTTCTTTATAATTTTTGTGACATTGTTCGTATCTGTTTGTTTGTTTTCTCTCTTTATTTTTTCTTTTTTTTTTTTTTTTTTTTTTTTAACATTGTATTTTGAAATTCCAAACTCTACTCTAGATTTTTAATTTTTGCTTTCTGGTATTAGTTATCAATTTTGTACCTGTACTTTCTTTATAATTTTATGACCTTGTTTGTTTTTGTTTGTTCGTTTTTCTCTCTTTCTTTTCCTTCTTCTTTTCTTTAACATTGTATTTTTGAAATTCCAAACTCTACTCTAGATTTTTAATTTTTCGCTTTCTGGTATTAGTTATCAATTTTGTACCTGTACTTTCTTTATAATTTTGCGACCTTGTTTGTTTTTGTTTGTTCGTTCTTTCTCTCTTTCTTTTCCTTCTTCTTTTCTTTAACGTCGTATTTTGAAATTCCAAACTCTACTCTAGATTTTTAATTTTGCTTTTATGTATTTGTTACCAATTTTGTACCTTTAAGGACCCAATCTTCAGGACCCATTTTCACTAGGGGTGAGATTACTGGCTTGACTCTCTCTCCCTTTGGACCCTCCTTTTTCTCCACCAGGTCGCCTGTGTCTCCTCCTAACCCCTCTCTACTCTACCCAACTCTGTGAATTTCTGTGTGTTCCCAGACGGTGGAGAACACTTAGGGAACTGATTACTGGCTGGATCTGTCTCCCTCCTTTTCATTCCCCCTTTTATCCTTCTGGCCACCTCTGTTTACCTTCCTCCTTCTTCTCTTCTCTGTATAACCCTGTGAACATCTCTGAGTGGTCCAGTTGTGGAGTGCACATAAGGAAGTGACAACTGGCTAGCCCCTCTCTCCACTATTGATTCACCTCATCTCATCTGGGTCACCTCTAACTCCCTCCTCCCTCTTCTCTTCTCCATGTAACCCTGTGAACCTCTCTGAGTGACCCTCACTGTAGAGAAACTTATCATCTTTAATGTAGATGTTTTATCAATGGTGTTGTATAGAAGGAGAAGTTTTGAAACTACTGTAAAAATAAGACCGATAATCGGAAGCAGGAGACTTAAGTCAAACCCTGACTCCAGGAACTCCTGACTCAAGGAACATTCATTGACAGGAGCTCATCAAATGCCTCCATACCGACACTGAAACCAAGCACCACACAAGGGCCAATAAGTTCCAGGGCAAGACATACCAAGCAAATTCTCCAGCAACAAAGGAACACAGCCCTGAGCTTCAAGATACAGGCTGCCCAAAGTCACCCCAAAACTATAGACATCTCATAACTCATTACTGGACATTTCATTGCACTCCAGAGAAGAAATACAGCTCCACCCACCCAGAACACCGACACAAGCTTCCCTAACCAGGAAACCTTGACAAGCCACCTGTACAAACCCACACACAGTGAAACGCCACAATAAAAGAACTCCACAAACTGCCAGAATACAGAAAGGACACCCCAAACTCAGCAATTTAAACAAGATGAAGAGACAGAGGAATACTCAGCAGATAAAGGAACAGGATAAATGCCCACCAAACCAAACAAAAAGAGGAAGAGATAGGGAATCTACCTGATAAAGAATTCGAATAATGATAGTGAAATTGATCCAAAATCTTGAAACTAAAATGGAATCACAGATAAATAGCCTGGAGACAAGGATTGAGAAGATGCAAGAAAGGTTTAACAAGGACCTAGAAGAAGAAAAAAAAGAGTCAATATATAATGAATAATGCAATAAGTGAAATAAAAAAACACTCTGGAGGCAACAAATAGTAGAATAACAGAGGCAGAAGACAGGATTAGTGAATTAGAAGATAGAATGGTAGAAATAAATGAATCAGAGAGGATAAAAGAAAAAGCAATTAAAAGAAATGAGGACAATCTCAGAGACCTCCAGGACAATATTAAGCGCTACAACATTGAATCATAGGGGTTCCAGAAGAAGAAGACAAAAAGAAAGACCATGAGAAAATACTTGAGGAGATAATAGTGGAAAACTTCCTAAAATGGGAAGGAAATAATCACCCAAGTCCAAGAAACCCAGAGAGTCCCAAACAGGATAAACCCAAGGAGAAACACCCCAAGACACATATTAATCAAATTAATAAAGATCAAACACAAAGAACAAATATTAAAAGCAGCAAGGGAAAAACAACAAATAACACACAAGGGAATTCCCATAAGGATAACAGCTGATCTTTCAATAGAAACTCTTCAAGCCAGGAGGAATGGCAAGACATACTTAAAATGATGAAAAAAAATAACCTACAGCCCAGATTATTGTACCCAGCAAGGATCTCATTCAAGTATGAAGGAGAAATCAAAAGCTTTTCAGACAAGCAAAAGCTGAGAGAATTCTGCACCACCAAACCAGCTCTTCAACAAATACTAAAGGATATTCTCTAGACAGGAAACACAAAAATGGTGTATAAACTCAGACCCAAAACAATAAAGTAAATGGCAGCAGGAACATACTTATCAGTAATTACCTTAAATGTAAATGGGTTGAATGCCCCAACCAAAAAGACAAAGACTGGCTGAATGGATACAAAAACAAGACCCCTACATATGTTGTCTACAAGAGACCCACCTCAAAACAGGGACACATACAGACTGAAAGTGAAGGGCTGGAAAAAGATTTTCCATGCAAATAGGGACCAAAAGAAAGCAGGAGTAGCAATACTCATATCAGATAAAATAGACTTTAAAACAAAGGCTGTGAAAAAGAGACAAAGAAGGTCACTACATAATGATCAAAGGATCAATCCAAGAAGAAGATATAACAATTATAAATATATATGCACCCAACAGGAGCACCACAGTAAATAAGACAAATGCTAACAAGTATGAAAGGAGAAATTAACAATAACACAATAATAGTGGGAGACTTTAATACCCCACTTACACCTATGGATAGATCAACTAAACAGAAAATTAACAAGGAAACACAAACTTTAAGCGATACAATAGACCAGTTAGACCTAATTGATATCTATAGGTCATTTCATCCCAAAACAATGAATTTCACCTTTTTCTCAAGCGCACATGGAACCTTCTCCAGGATAGATCACATGCTGGGCCATAAAGCTAGCCTTAGTAAATTCAAAAAAATAGAAATCATTCCAAGCATTTTTTCTGACCACAATGCAGTAAGATTAGATCTCAATTACAGGAGAAAAACTATTAAAAATTCCAACATATGGAGGCTGAACAACACGCTGCTGAATAACCAACAAATCACAGAAGAAATCAAAAAAGAAATCAAAATATGCATAGAAGCGAATGAAAATGAAAACACAACAACCCAAAACCTGTGGGACACGGTAAAAGCAGTCCTAAGGGGAAAGTTCATAGCAATACAGGCACACCTCAAGAAACAAGAAAAAAGTCAAATAAATAACCTAACTCTACACCTAAAGCAACTAGAAAAGGAAGAAATGAAAGAACCCCAGGGTTAGTAGAAGGAAAGAAATCTTAAAAATTAGAGCAGAAATAAATGCAAAAAAAAACAAAAGAGACCATAGCAAAAATCAACAAAACCAAAAGCTGGTTCTTTGAAAGGATAAATAAAATTGACAAACCATTAGCCAGACTCATCAAGAAACAAAGGGAGAAAAATCAAATCAACAAAATTAGAAGCGAAAATGGAGAGATCACAACAGACAACACAGAAATACAAAGGATCATAAGAGACTACTATCAACAATTATATGCCAATAAAATGGACAACGTGGAAGAAATGGACAAATTCTTAGAAAAGTACAACTTTCCAAAACTGGACCAGGAAGAAATAGAAAATCTTAACAGACCCATCACAAGCATGGAAATTGAAACTGTAATCAAAAATCTTCCAGCAAACAAAAGCCCCGGTCCAGGCGGCTTCACAGCTGAATTCTACCAAAAATTTAGAGAAGAGCTGACACCTATCCTGCTCAAACTCTTCCAGAAAATTGCAGAGGAAGGTAAACTTCCAAACTCATTCTATGAGGCCACCATCACCCTAATACCAAAACCTGACAAAGATCCCAAAAAAAAAAAACTACAGGCCAATATCACTGATGAACATAGATGCAAAAATCCTTAACAAAATTCTAGCAATCAGAATCCAACAACATTAAAAGATCATACACCATGATCAAGTGGGCTTTATCCCAGGGATGCAAGGATTCTTCAATATCCATAAATCAATCAATGTAATACACCACATTAACAAATTGAAAAATAAAAACCATATGATTATCTCAATAGATGCAGAAAGCCTTTGACAAAATTCAACATCCATTTATGATAAAAACTCTCCAGAAAGCAGGAATAGAAGGAACATACCTCAACATAATAAAAGCTATATATGACAAACCCACAGCAAACATTATCCTCAATGGTGAAAAATTGAAAGCATTTCCTCTAAAGTCAGGAACAAGACAAGGGTGCCCACTTTCACCATTACTATTCAACATAGTTTTGGAAGTTTTGGCCACAGCAATCAGAGCAGAAAAGAAATAAAAGGAATCAAATTGGAAAGAAGAAGTAAAACTCTCACTATTTGCAGATGACATGATCCTCTACATAGAAAACCTAAAGAATCCACCAGAAAATTACTAGAAATAATCAATGACTACAGTAAAGTTGCAGGATATAAAATCAACACACAGAAATCCCTTGCATTCCTATACACTAATAATGAGAAAACAGAAAGAAATTAAGGAAACAATTCCATTCACCATTGCAGCGGAAAGAATAAAATACTTAGGAATATATCTACCTAAAAGAAACTAAAGACCTATATATAGAAAACTATAAAACACTGGTGAAAGAAATCAAAGAGGACACTAATAGATGGAGAAATATACCATGTTCATGGATTGGAAGAATCAATATAGTGAAAATGAGTATACTACCCAAAGCAATTTATAGATTCAGCGCAATCCCTATCAAGCTACCAACAGTATTCTTCACAGAGCTAGAAAAAATAATTTCACAATTTGTATGGAAATACAAAAAACCTCGAATAGCCAAAGCAATCTTGAGAAAGAAGAATGGAACTGGAGGAATCAACCTACCTGACTTCAGGCTCTACTACAAAGCCACAGTTATCAAGACAGTATGGTACTGGCACAAAGACAGAAATATTGATCAATGGAATAAAATAGAAAGCCCAGAGATAAATCCACGCACATATGGACACCTTATCTTTGACAAAGGAGGCAAGAATATACAATGGATTAAAGACAATCTCTTTAACAAGTGGTGCTGGAAATCTGGTCAACCACTTGTAAAAAGAATGAAACTGGACCACTTTCTAACACCATACACAAAAATAAACTCAAAATGGATTAAAGATCTCAGCGTAAGACCAGAAACTATAAAACTCCTAGAGGAGAACATAGGCAAAACACTCTCCGACATACATCACAGCAGGATCCTCTATGACCCACCTCCCAGAATATTGGAAATAAAAGCAAAAATAAACAAATGGGACCTAATTAACCTTAAAAGCTTCTGCACATCAAAGGAAACTATTAGCAAGGTAAAAAGACAGCCTTCAGAATGGGAGAAAATAATAGCAAATGAAGCAACCGACAAACAACTAATCTCAAAAATATACAAGCAACTCCTACAGCTCAACTCCAGAAAAATAAACGACCCAATCAAAAAATGGGCAAAAGAACTAAATAGACATTTCTCCAAAAAGACATACAGATGGCTAACAAACACATGAAAGATGCTCAACATCACTCATTATCAGAAATGCAAATCAAAACCACTATGAGGTACCATTTCACACCAGTCAGAATGGCTGCGATCCAAAGTCTACAAATAATAAATGCTGGAGAGGGTGTGGAGAAAAGGGAACCCTTTTACACTGTTGGTGGGAATGCAAACTAGTACAGCCACTATGGAGAACAGTGTGGAGATTCCTTAAAAAACTGGAAATAGAACTGCCTTATGATCCAGCAACCCCACTGCTGGGCATACACACTGAGAAACCAGGAAGAAAAGAGTTGGCAGATTCCAGATGATGGATGGCTGGTGCACTGGGATGGCCCAGAGGGATGGAGGAGGAGGAGGAGGGTTCGGGATGGGAACACATGTATACCTGTGGCGGATTCATTTTGATATTTGGCAAAACTAATACAATTATGTAAAGTTTAAAAATAAAATAAAATTAGAGAAAAAAAAAAAAAAAAAAGAAAGAACACTGGAGTCAGACAAGTAGCCTCAGTTCATACACTAGCTCATGGAATGATTTGAACATCTCTGGTCCTCAGTTTTTTCAGCTGAATCATGATAGTCCTGGATGAAAAAGCCTCTAATAACCATTCCAACTCTTAGATCCATAAGACAGTCAATATTCTTAGGATTCTCATTGAAGTTATTTGTGTTAGCAGATAGTCACAGAGGCAATATGGCCTTCTAGTCTTTCATGCCATGCTCCCAGATTGTATGTACTGTCAATTGCAGAGAAAAATTGGCATTAAAAACAAATAGTTTTTACTTAGGAAAGCTTGCATTGGGAATTTTCTGGTGGTCCAATAGTTAGTATTTGACACCTTCACTGCCGTGGCCTGGGTTCAATCTCTGGTCTGGGAACTAGGATCCTTCAAACTACATGGTGCAACCAAAAAAAGAAAAAACAAAACCAAACAAAGAAAGGAAAAAAAAAAAAAAGCAAACTTGTTTTTACTTCAGCTTTTTTGTTTTATATCTTTAAATATTGTGACCATTTCGGGAACCCAAAGAATCAACTGAGCCCTGTAATCTGCCTTATTTTTTCAAGGAAGATAAGATGTACTTGATGTCTAAAAAGAGTTTTTATAGTTAGGTTGTACCATCATAGCAGATTACATGTATACTAAATTACCCCCTAATTTCAGTGGTTTAAAAACACAAAAATTTATTTCTTACTTATATTGTAATCCAGTGAGAGGTGGTAGAGCTGGGTGATGAATAGCGGGTAGAGAGTTAACATAGCAGACTGCTTCCATATGTGGCTCTACCACATTCCAGGACCTCTCAGTCTGCCCCCGGATCTTTCAGCTCCACCAACAAATGAGAAAAGAAACAGGGAAGGTGGAGAACTGTTTTTGTGGCCCCTTCTAGAAGTGGCCATATCAGTTCATTCCACATTACATAGTTCAGAACTCCCCCTCTGCAGGGTGAACCCAATACTTTAACTGTATACTAAAGAATGAAGAGGAAGTCATTAAGATAACCTGTGCTAGGTCATCCAAGTGTGGCAGAACTATTCATAGGGAGATGTTTATACAATATGGTAGCCAAACAGAGATTTACATTGTTACAGAGACTAAAAAGACTAATGTGATTGAATGGTCATAAAGGAGCCAAGTGGTGATTCTGACCTCAGAGAAAGGACTTAATGTGCCCGCTTTTGTTTTGTAAGCAACAAAATGATGACAGTGGTAATCTAAGTGCCACTGCAAGTCAACTGCTTAGCTGAAACTAGGACTCCTTGCTCAGTGTACTTCCTGGTATTTGTGCAGTGGGATCACAAATGCCAGCATTGTTTGGAAAAGCCTACTTGGATCTGATTTGAGGCCAAAGTTAAGTTAATCAACCTTATTATTATTTTTTTAGTGATATACCTTTGAAGAAGTTCTTCAAAACTCTTAAAATTCATTGAACGTCTAAGAGTGGGTAGGCATTTAATGTGAGAGAGGGAGATGGAAAGAGGCAGACAGAGGGACAGAGAGAAACAGACAGAGAGGAGAACCAGTAAGAAAGAGCCAAAGATCTATTAAAGAAATGATCTTTTTTTAAGTTATTTTTTTTTTAATTGTAGTATGGTTGATTTGCAATGTTGTGTTAGTTTCTGCTGTACAGTTTAGTTGCTCAGTGATATCTGGCTCCTTTGTGCCCCCATGAACTGTAGCTCTCCACAGCCCGAAGGCTCCTCTATCCATGGGATTTCCCAGATAAAATACTAGAATGCGTTGCTAGTCCCTTCTCCAGGGGATCTTCCTGACCCAGGGATAGAACCTGTGTTTCCTTCATTGGCAGGTGGATTCTTTACTGCTGAGCCACCAGGGAAACCCATATCATTACACAGCACCAAATAGACCTCCCTGTGCTATAAATAAAAACCCTGTGCTATAGGTTTGATGAATTATCTTTTATATATATAGTAGTGTGAATATGTCAATTCCAATTTCCTAATTTATCCTTCCTCTATTACCCCTTGGTAACCATAAGTTTGTTTTGATATCTGTGACTCAGTTTATGTTTTATAAATAGGTTCATTTGAATGCTTTTTTTTAGATCCCACATATATGCAATGTCATTTAATATTTGCCTTTCTCTGACTTACTTCACTCAGTATGAGAATCTCTAGGTCCATCCATGTTATTGGAAATGGCATTATTTCATTCTCTTCTGTGGCTGAGTAATATTCCATGGTCTATATGTACCACATCTTCTTTATCCATTCCTCTATCAATGGACATTTAGATTGCTTCCATGTCCTGGCTCCTTTAAATAGTGCTACAGTGAACATTGGGAGTACATGTTTCCTTTCAAATTGTGGTTTTTCTGGATTTACGCCCAGGAGTGGGATTGTTGGATCATATTTAGCAGTATTTTTAGTTTTTAGGATGCTTCATACTGTTCTCCATAGTGACTGTACCAATTTAC
>NW_027218882.1:0-12566 GCF_027580195.1 Bos mutus
GAATGATAAACATTTGATCAGTGCATGATCAGTCACGTGAGCAGTGTATGATCAACCACGTGATTAGTGCATGATAGCCACGAGATCAGTGCTTGATCAGTCTAGTGATCAGTGTATGATCATCCACGTGATCAGTGAATGCCCAGTCACGTGATCAATGTATGATAGCCACGTGATCAGTGCATGATTTGTCACGTGATCTGTGCATGATCAGCCAGGTTATCTGTGCATGATCAGCCACATGTTCAGTGCATGATCAGCCACGTGATCAGTGAATGATAGCCATGTGATCAGTCATGTGATCATTGTATGATCAGCCACGTGAACAGTGCGTGCTCAGTCACGTGATTAGGGCCTGCTGAGCTGCATGATTCCTGCCTGCTCATCTGCTTGATAATTCCCAGCTGAGCTGTGTGATTCCTGCCTGCTCATCTGCTTGATAATTTGCCAGCTGAGCTGCGTGATACCTGTCTGCTCATGTGCTTGATTCTTGCCAGCTGAGGTGCGTGATTCCTGCCTGCTCATCTGCTTGACAATTGCCAGCTGGGCCATGTGATTCCTGCCTGCTCAGCTGCTTGATTATTGCCAGCTGTGCAGCATGATTTGTCACAGCTGAGGTCCATGATTATTGCCTGCTGATTGCGTGATTCGTGCCTGCTCAGCTCTTTGATTATTGCCTCCGAGGCACATCATCAGTGCATGATTGCCATGTGATCAGCGCATGATCAGTGACATGATCGGTGCCATTCAGACAGGTGGTCACTGCATGCTCAGTCACGTGATCAGTTCCTGATCAGCAGCGTGATTACTACATGATCAGCCACGTGATCAGTGTATGATAAGCCACGTGAGCAGTGCATGTGCAGTCACGAGTTCAGTGTATGATAAGCCACGTGAGCAGTGCATGTGCAGTCACGAGATCAGTGTATGATCAGCCACGTGATCAGTGTATGATAAGCCACGTGAGCAGTGCATGACCAGTCACGTGATCAGTGTATGATATCCACATGATCAGTGCATGTGCAGTCACGTAATCAGTGCATTATAGCTACGTGATCAGTGCATGATCAGTCACGTGATCTGTCCATGATCAGTCAGGTGAATCGTGTATGATCAGCCCCGTGATCAGTGCCTGGGCAGTCACATGATCAGTGCATGATAGACATGTGATCAGTGCATGATCAGTCAGGTGATCAGTGTATGATCAGCCAGGTGATCTCTGCATCATAGCCACGTGATCAGTGCATGACAGCCACCTGATCAGTGCATGATCAGTCACGTGATCTGTGCATGATCTGTCACATGATCACTGTATCAACATCCACATTATCAGTGCATGCACAGTGAGGTGATCAGTGCATGATAGCCATGAGTTCTGTGCATGATCAGTCTCGTGATCAGTGTATGATCATCCACTTGATCAGTGTATGCCCCGTCACGTGATCATTGCATGATAGCCACATTATCTGTGCATGATCAGTTACATGATAAGGGCATGCACAGTCACATGTTCAGTTCAAGATAGCCACGTGATAAGTGCCTGATCATTCACGTGATCAGTGCATAATAAGCCACGAGATCAGTGCATGAACAGTCACGTGATCAGTGCATGATAGCCACGTGATCAGTGCATGATAAGTTACCGGATCAGTGTATGATAAGCCACCTGATCAGTGCATGATATCCACCTTATCAGTCACAATGAGTCACCTGATCAGTGAATGCACAGTCACGTGATCAGTGCATGATAGCTATGTGATCAGTGCATGATAGCCAGGTGATCAGTGCATTATCAGTCACGTGATCAGTGTATGATCAGACCAGGTGATCAGTGCATGTTCAGCCACGTGATCACTACCTCACCATCCACGTGATCAGGTCACACGCAGTCATGTGAAAAGTGGATGATAGCGACAGTGATCAATGCATGATCAGTCATGTGATCAGTGCATGATAGCCACATGATCAGTGCATGAAAACCATGTTATCAGTGCATGATAGCCATGTGATCAGTCAGTGCATGATCAGTCACGTGATCAGTGTATGATCAGCCCACGTGACCAGTGCATGATAGCCATGAGTTCTGTGCATGATCAGTCACGTGATCAGTGAATGTGTCATGATCATCCAGTCACGTGATCAGTGTATGCCATGATCAGTCAGGTGATCATTGCATGATCAGCCACATGATCTGTGCATGATCAGTTACGTGATCAGTGCATGCATGATCAGTCACGTGATCAGTCCAAGATCAGCCACGTGATCAGTGCCTGATCAGTCACGTGATCAGTGCATGATCAGCCAGGTTATCTGTGCATGATAAGCCACATGTTCAGTGCACGATCAGCCACGTGATCAGTGAATGATAAACATTTGATCAGTGCATGATCAGTCACATGAGCAGTGTATGATCAACCACGTGATTAGTGCTGATGAGCCAGCCACGTGATCAGTGTGATCAGTCTAGTGATCAGTGTATGATCATCCACGTGATCAGTGAATGCCCAGTCAGTCACGTGATCAGTGTATGATCAGCCACGTGATCAGTGCATGATTTGTCAGGTGATCAGTGCATGATCAACCAGGTTATCTGTGCATGATCAGCCACAGGTTCAGTGCATGATCAGCCACGTGATCAGTGAATGATAGCCGTGTGTGATCAGTCATGTGATCATTGTGCATGATCAGCCACGTGATCAGTGCATGATCAGTCACGTGATCAGTGGCCTGCTGAGCTGCGTGATTCCTGCCTGCTCATCTGCTTGATCAGTGCCAGCTGAGCTGAGACATTCCTGCCTGCTCATCTGCTTGTGATTCCGTGCTGAGATCAGCTGTGTGATTCCTGCCTGCTCATCTGTGATCAAGGTGCCAGCTGAGCCACGTGATTCTGCCTGCTCAGCTGCAGTGATCAGTGCCAGCTCAGCAGCGTGATTTGTCATGATGAGGTCCGTGATTGTGCCTGCTGATTGCGTGATTCGTGCCTGATCAGCTCACGTGATTATTGCCATGATCAGGCACATCATCAGTACATGATTGCCATGTGATCAGCGCATGATCAGTGACATGATCGGTGATATTCAGACACGTGATCAGTGCATGATCAGTCACGTGATCAGTGCATGATCAGCAACGTGATCAGTGCATGATCAGCCACGTGATCAGGGTATGATAAGCCACGTGAGCAGTGCATGTGCAGTCACGTGATCAGTGTATGATCAGCCACGTGATCAGTGTATGATAATCCACGTGAGCAGTGCATGACCAGTCACGTGATCAGTGTATGATATCCACATGATCAGTGCATGATCAGCCACGTGATCAGTGCATTATCAGCTACGTGATCAGTGCATGATGAGTCACGTCATCTGTCCATGATCAGTCAGGTGAATCGTGTGTATGATCAGCCCGTGATCAGTGCATGATGGACCATCACATGATCAGTGCATGATAGACATGTGATCAGTGCATGATCAGTCAGGTGATCAGTGTATGATCAGCCAGGTGATCACTGCATGATAGCCAGCCACGTCAATCAGTACAGTGATCAGCCACCTGATCAGTGCATGATCAGTCACGTGATCTGTGCATGATCTGTCACATGATCACTGTATCAACATCCACATAATCAGTGCATGCGCAGTGATCGTAAACACGTGATCAGTGAATGATAGCCACGTGATCAGTGCATGATCAGTCACGTGATAAGTGTATGATCAGCCACGTGATCAGTGCATGATCAGCCACGTTATCACTGCATCACCATTCACCTGATCAGGTCATGCGCAGTCAGGTGAAAAGTGGATGATAGCGTGATCAGTGCATGATCAGTCACGTGATCAGTGCATGATATCTGCGTGATCAGTGCATGATAACCACGTTATCAGTGCATGATAGCCATGTGATCAGTACATGATCAGTCACGTGATCAGTGTATACTCAGCCACGTGATCAGTGCATGATAGCCATGAGTTCTATGCATGATATGAGTCAGTGTCGTGATCAGTGTATGATCATCACATGATCAGTGCATGCCCAGTAACGTGATCATCAGTGCGTGATAGCCACATGATCTGTGCATGATCAGTTACGTGATCAGTGCATGCACAGTCACGTGATCAGTCCAAGATAGCCACGTGATAAGTGCCTGATCAGTCACGTGATCTGTGCATGATCTGTCACATGATCACTGTATCAACATCCACATTATCAGTGCATGCGCAGTCACGTGATCAGTGAATGATAGACACGTGATCAGTGCATGATCAGTCACGTGATAAGTGTATTATCAGCCACGTGATCATTGCATGATAGCCACGTGATCAGGGCATGATACCCATGTGATCAGTACATGATCAGGCACGTGATCAGTGCAGAATGAGTCACGTGATCAGTACATGATCAGTCACATGATCAGCGCAAGATCTGTCACGTGGTCAGTGTATGATCAACCACGTGATCAGTGCATGCCCAGTTAGTGAAAGTGCATGATAGCCACGTGATCAGTGCATGATCACTCACGTGATCAGTGCATGATAGCCACGTGATCAGTGCATGAACAGTCACGTGATCAGTGCATGACCAGTTACGTGATCAGTGCATGATAGCCACGTGATCAGTGCATGATAAGTTACCGGATCAGTGTATGATAAGCCAGCTGATCAGTGGGTGATATCCACTTTTATCAGTTCATGATCAGTCACCTGATCAGTGAATGCAGTCACGTGATCAGTGCATGATAGCTATGCGATCAGTGCATGATAGCCAGGTGATCAGTGCATGATCAGTCACGTGATCAGTGTATGATCAGCCACGTGATCAGTGCATGATCAGCCACATGATCACTACCTCACCATCCACGTGATCAGGTCATGCGCAGTCATGTGAAAAGTGGATGATAGCGGTGATCAGTGCATGATCAGTCATGTGATCAGTGCATGATAGCCACATGATCAGTGCATGATAACCACGTTATCAGTGCATGATAGCCATGTGATCAGTACATGATCAGTCACGTGATCAGTGTATACTCAGCCACGTGATCAGTGCATGATAGCCATGAGTTCTGTGCATGATCAGTCTCGTGATCAGTGTATGATCATCCACATGATCAGTGTATGCCCCGTCACGTGATCATTGCATGATCAGCCACATTATCTGTGCATGTTCAGTTACGTGATAAGGGCATGCACAGTCACATGATCAGTCCAAGAGAGCCACGTGATAAGTGCCTGATCAGTCACGTGTTCAGTGCATGATCAGCCACGTGATCAGTGTATGATAAGCCACGTGAGCAGTGCATGACCAGTCACGTGATCAGTGTCTGATATTCACGTGATCAGTGCATGTGCAGTCACGTGATCAGTGTATGATCAGCCACGTGATCAGTGCATGATAGCCAACTGATCAGTGTGCGATCAGTCATGAGATCAGGGCATGATCTGTCACGTGATCAGTGAATGATAGGCATGTGATCAGTGTATCATCAGTTACGTGATCAGTGTATGATCATGCACATGATCAGTGCATGCACAGTCACGTGATCAGTGCATGATAACCACCTGATAAATGCGTGATAGCAAAGTAATCAGTACATGATCAGCCACGTGATCAGTGTAAGGTCAGCCAGGTGATCAGTGCATGATCAGTCACGTGATCAGAGCATGATAGCCACGTGATCATTGCATGATCATTCACGTGATCAGTGCATGATCAGTAACGTGATCAGTGTATGATCAGTGACGTGATCTGGGCATGATCTGTCACATGATCACTGTATCATCATCCACATTATCAGTTCATGCACAGGGACGTGATCAGGGAATGATAGACACGTGATCAGTGCATGATCAGTCACGTTATAAGTGTATTATCAGCCAAGTGATCATTGCATGATAGCCACGTGATCAGGGCATGATAGCCATGTGATCACTCATGATCAGCCACGTGATCACTGCATGATCAGTCACGTGTTCAGTGCATGATCAGTCACGTGATCAGTGCAAGATCTGTAACGTGATCAGTGTACGATAAACCTCGCAATCAGTGCATGCCCAGTTACGTAATAAGTGCATGATAGCGAAGTGATCAGTGCATGATCAGTCACGTGATCAGTGCATGAGAGCCACGTGATCAGTGCATGACCATTCACGTCATCAGTGCATCATAGCTATGCGATCAGTGCATGATCAGCTACGTGATGAATGCATGATAGCCATGTAATCAGTGCATATCAGTCACGTGATCAGTGTATGACCAGCCTGGTGATCAGTGCATGATAGCCATGTGATAAGTGCTTGATAGCCTCATGATCAGTGCCTGATCAGTCACATGTTCTGTGCATGATCAGCCACGTGGTCAGTGTAGGATCAGCCATGGGATCACTGCATGATAGCCATGTGATGAGTGCATGATCGCCACGTGATCAGTGCATGATAAATTACGTGATCAGTGTATGATCTGCCACGTGATCAGGGCATGATAACTACCTGATCAATGCATGATTGCCACGAAATCACTGAATCGTCATTCACGTGATCAGTGCATGATCAGCCACGTGATCAGTGCATGGTCAGCAACATGATCAGTTCAGGATCAAACAGGTCATCATTGTATGAACATCTACGTGATCAATGCATGCACAATTAAGTGATCAGTGGAGGATAGCCAAGTGATCAGTGCATGATCAGCCACGTGATCAGTGCATGATAGCCACATGATCAGTGCATGATCAGACTCGTGATCAGTGCCTGATCAGCCACGTGATCAGTACCTGACCATCCACGTGAATAGTGCATGGGCAGTCATGTGATCAGTGGATGATAGCCAGGTGATCAGTGCATGATCAGACACGTGATCAGTGCATGACAGACACGTGATCAGTGCATGATAAGTTACGTGATCAGTGTATGATCAGCCACCTGAGTCACATGATCAGCACCATTCAGACACGTGATCACTGCATGCTCAGTCACGGGATCAGTTCATGATCAGGCATATGATTCGTGCATGATCAGCCACGTGATCAGTGCATGATCATCCATGTGATTAGTGCAGGCGCAGTCACGTGATCAGCTCATGATAGCCACGTATTCTGTGCATGATCAGTCACGTCATCAGTGTATGATCAGCCACCTTATCAGTTTTGATAGCCACGTGACCAGTGCATGATCAGTCACTTTAACAGTGTGTGATCAGCCACATGATCAGTGCATGATCAGACACGTGATCAGTGCATGATAGCCACGTAATCAGTGCATGATTCGTCATGTGATCAGTGCTTGATAGCTACGCGATCAGTGTATGATCCGTCACATGATCAGTGCATGATCAGACACGTGATCAGTGCATGATTAGCCACGTGATCCGTGCATGATAGCCACGTGATCAGTGCATGATCAATAACGTGATCATTGTATGAACAGCCACGTGATCAGTGTATAATCCTCCACATCATCAGTGCATGCGCAGTTACGTGATCAGTGCATGATATCCACGTGATCAGTGCATGATCAGTCACGTGAACAGTGCATGTCAGCCACTTTATCAGTGCATGATAGCCACGTTATCAGTGCATGATTAGCCACATGTTCAGTACCTGACCATCCAAGTGATCAGTGCATGGGCAGTTATGTGATCAGTGCATGATAGCCACGTGATCAGTGCATGATCAGACACGTGATCAGTGCATGATTCGTCATGTGATCAGTGCTTGATAGCTACGCGATCAGTGTATGATCCGTCACATGATCAGTGCATGATCAGACACGTGATCCGTGCATGATAGCCACGAGATCAGTGCATGATCAATAACGTGATCATTGTATGAACAGCCACGTGATCAGTGTATAATCATCCACATCATCAGTGCAGTGCATGCAGTTCGTGATCAGTGCATGATATCCACGTGATCAGTGCATGATCAGTCACGTGAACAGTGCATGTCAGCCACTTTATCAGTGCATGATAGCCACGTTATCAGTGCATGATCAGCCACATGTTCAGTACCTGACCATCCAAGTGATCAGTGCATGGGCAGTTATGTGATCAGTGGATAATAGCCAGGTGATCAGTGCATGATCAGACACGTGATCAGTGCATGATCAGCCAGGTGATCAGTGCATGATCAGTCACGTGATCAGTGTATGATCAGCCACGTGATCAGTGCATGATCAGCAATATGATCAGTGCATGATCATCCACGTGATCAGTATATGATCAGCCACGTGATCAGTGCATGATCAGCCACCTGATCAGTGCATGATCAGCCTCGTGATCAGTGTGCCCATCACGATCAGTGTATGATCAGCTTCGTGATCAGTGCATGATCAGCCACGTGATCAGTGCATGATCAGTCACGTGATCAGTGCATGATCAGCCACGTGATCAGTGCATGATAGCCACCTGAGCAGTGCATGATCAGCAACGTGATCAGAGCATGATCAGCCACCTTATCAGTGCATGAACAGCCACGTGATCAGTTCATGCCCAGTCACGGGATCAGTGTATGATCAGCTTCGTGATCAGTGCATGATCAGCCACCTGATCAGTGCATGATAGCCACGTGATCAGTCCATGATCAGCCAGTTTATTAGTGCATGATCAGCCATGTGATCAGTGCATGATAGCCACCTGAGCAGTGCATGATGAGCAACGTGATTAGTGCATGATCAGCCACGTGGTCAGTGCATGATAGCCACCTGAGGATTGCCTGATCAGCAGCGTGATCAGTGCATGATCAGCCAGGTTATCAGTGCATGAACAGCCACGTGATCAGTGCATGCGCAGTCACGTGATCAGTGTATGACCAGCTTCGTGATCAGTGCATGATAGCCACGTGATCAGTGCATTATAGCCAACTGATCAGTGCATGATCAGTCACGAGATCAGTGCATGGGCAGTCACATGATCAGTGTATGATCAGCCACGTGATCAGTGTATGATAGCCACGTGATCAGGGCATGATCTGTCACGTGATCAGTGTATGATCAGCCAGGTGATCAGTGAATGATAGCCAACTGATCACTGCATGTTTAGCAAAGTGATTAATGCATGATCAGCCACGTGATCTGTGCATGATCAGCCACGTGATCAGTGAATGATAGCCATGTGATCAGTCATGTGATCATTGTATGATCAGCCACGTGAACAGTGCGTGCTCAGTCACGTGATTAGGGCCTGCTGAGCTGTGTGATTCCTGCCTGCTCATCTGCTTGATAATTCCCAGCTGAGCTGTGTGATTCCTGCCTGCTCATCTGCTTGATAATTGCCAGCTGAGCTGCGTGATACCTGTCTGCTCATGTGCTTGATTATTGCCAGCTGAGGTGCGTGATTCCTGCCTGCTCATCTGCTTGACAATTGCCAGCTGGGCCATGTGATTCCTGCCTGCTCAGCTGCTTGATTATTGCCAGCTGTGCAGCATGATTTGTCACAGCTGAGGTCCATGATTATTGCCTGCTGATTGCGTGATTCGTGCCTGCTCAGCTCTTTGATTATTGCCTGATCAGGCACATCATCAGTGCATGATTGCCATGTGATCAGCGCATGATCAGTGACATGATCGGTGCCATTCAGACAGGTGGTCACTGCATGCTCAGTCACGTGATCAGTTCCTGATCAGCAACGTGATTACTACATGATCAGCCACGTGATCAGTGTATGATAAGCCACGTGAGCAGTGCATGTGCAGTCACGAGTTCAGTGTATGATCAGCCACGTGAGCAGTGCATGTGCAGTCAGGAGATCAGTGTATGGTCAGCCACGTGATCAGTGTATCATAAGCCACGTGAGCAGTGCATGACCAGTCACGTGATCAGTGTATGATATCCACATGATCAGTGCATGTGCAGTCACGTAATCAGTGCATTATAGCCACGTGATCAGGGCATGATAGCCATGTGATCAGTACATGATCAGGCACGTGATCAGTGCAGGATCAGTCACTTGATCAGTACATGATCAGTCACATGATCAGTGCAAGATCTGTAACGTGGTCAGTGTATGATAAGCCACCTGATCAGTGCATGATCAGTCACGTGATCTGTGCATGATCTGTCACATGATCACTGTATCAACATCCACATTATCAGTGCATGCGCAGTGAGGTGATCAGTGCATGATAGCCATGAGTTCTGTGCATGATCAGTCTCGTGATCAGTGTATGATCATCCACATGATCAGTGTATGCCCGCCACGTGATCATTGCATGATAACCACATTATCTGTGCATGATCAGTTACATGATAAGGGCCTGCACAGTCACATGATCAGTTCAAGATAGCCATGTGATAAGTGCCTGATCATTCACGTGATCAGTGCATATCAGCCACGAGATCAGTGCATGAACAGTCACGTGATCAGTGCATGATAAGTTACCGGATCAGTGTATGATAAGCCACCTGATCAGTGCATGATATCCACCTTATCAGTTCACAATCAGTCACCTGATCAGTGAATGCACAGACACGTGATCAGTGCATGATAGCTATGTGATCAGTGCATGATAGCCAGGTGATCAGTGCATTATCAGTCACGTGATCAGTGTATGATCACCCAGGTGATCAGTGCATGTTCAGCCACGTGATCACTACCTCACCATCCACGTGATCAGGTCATACGCAGTCATGTGAAAAGTGGATGATAGCGAAGTGATCAGTGCATGATCAGTCATGTGATCAGTGCATGATAGCCACGTGATCAGAGCATGATAACCACGTTATCAGTGCATGATAGCCATGTGATCAGTACATGATCAGTCACGTGATCAGTGTATACTCAGCCACGTGATCAGTGCATGATAGCCATGAGTTCTGTGCATGATCAGTCTCGTGATCAGTGTATGATCATCCACATGATCAGTGTATGCCCCAATCATTGCGTGATAGCCACATTATCTGTGCATGATCAGTTACGTGATAAGGGCATGCACAGTCACATGATCAGTCCAAGATAGCCACGTGATAAGTGCCTGATCAGTCACGTGATCAGTGCATGATCAGCCAGGTTACCTGTGCATGATCAGCCACATGTTCAGTGCGATCAGACACGTGATCAGTGAATGATAAACATTTGATCAGTGCATGATCAGTCACGTGAGCAGTGTATGATCAACCACGTGATTAGTGCATGATAGCCACGAGATCAGTGCTTGATCAGTCTAGTGATCAGTGTATGATCATCCACGTGATCAGTGAATGCCCAGTCACGTGATCAATGTATGATAGCCACGTGATCAGTGCATGATTTGTCACGTGATCAGTGCATGATCAGCCAGGTTATCTGTGCATGATCAGCCACATGTTCAGTGCATGATCAGCCACGTGATCAGTGAATGATAGCCATGTGATCAGTCATGTGATCATTGTATGATCAGCCACGTGAACAGTGCGTGCTCAGTCACGTGATTAGGCCTGCTGAGCTGCGTGATTCCTGCCTGCTCATCTGCTTGATAATTCCCAGCTGAGCTGTGTGATTCCTGCCTGCTCATCTGCTTGATAAGTGCCAGCTGAGCTGCGTGATACCTGTCTGCTCATGTGCTTGATTCTTGCCAGCTGAGGTGCGTGATTCCTGCCTGCTCATCTGCTTGACAATTTGCCAGCTGGGCCATGTGATTCCTGCCTGCTCAGCTGCTTGATTATTGCCAGCTGTGCAGCATGATTTGTCACAGCTGAGGTCCATGATTATTGCCTGCTGATTGCGTGATTCGTGCCTGCTCAGCTCTTTGATTATTGCCTCCGGAGGCACATCATCAGTGCATGATTGCCATGTGATCAGCGCATGATCAGTGACATGATCGGTGCCATTCAGACAGGTGGTCACTGCATGCTCAGTCACGTGATCAGTTCCTGATCAGCAACGTGATTACTACATGATCAGCCACGTGATCAGTGTATGATAAGCCACGTGAGCAGTGCATGTGCAGTCACCAGTTCAGTGTATGATCAGCCACGTGAGCAGTGCATGTGCAGTCACGAGATCAGTGTATGATCAGCCACGTGATCAGTGTATGATAAGCCACGTGAGCAGTGCATGACCAGTCACGTGATCAGTGTATGATATCCACATGATCAGTGCATGCAGTCACGTAATCAGTGCATTATAGCCACGTGAGCAGTGCATGTGCAGTCACGAGTTCAGTATGATAAACCACGTGAGCAGTGCATGTGATCACGTGATCAGTGTATGATCACGTGATCAGTGTATGATAAGCCACGTGAGCAGTGCATGACCAGTCACGTGATCAGTGGTGATATCCCCGCGTGTCAGTGCATGTGCAGTCACGTATGATCACGTGCAGTGTTGATAAGCCACCGTGATCAGTGCCATATCACGTGATCTGTCCATGATGCAGTCACGTAATCAGTGCATTATCTACGTGATCAGTGATCATGTGCATGATCAGTGATCAGTGCCTGGGCAGTCACATGTGATCATGTGTGCATGATCAGTCAGGTGATCAGTGTATGATCAGCCAGGTGATCACTGCATCATAGCCACGTGATCAGTGCATGATAGCCACCTGATCAGTGCATGATCAGTCACGTGATCTGTGCATGATCTGTCACATGATC
>NW_027218883.1:0-4577 GCF_027580195.1 Bos mutus
AGCAGGCAGAATCACCGGCTCAGCAGGCAAAAATATGGAGCTGAGCAAGCAGGAATCCGCAGCTCAGAGGCAATAATCAGGAGCTGAGCAAGCAGAATCACGCAGCTCAGCAGGCAATATCAGAGCTGACAGGCAGGAATCCACACATGCATCAGAGCAGGCGATCACAGGAAACTGAGGCTGTAATGAAGTGGATAAGCAGACTCAAATCCGTGACTCGGCTCCTCTCCGGGCTGAGCAGGCACTAATTCGCAGCTCAAGCAATAATCTGGAGTGAGCAAGCAGGAATCACGCGTCAGCAGGCAATAATCAGAGCTGAGCAGCAGGAATCCACAGCATGCTACGAGCAGGCAGATCACAAATATGGAGCTGAAAGCAGGAATCACGCAGCTCAGCAGGCATATCTGGAGCTGAGCAAGCAGGAATCACGCAGTCAGCAGGCAATAATAGAGCTGAGCAGGCAGGAATCACCAGCTCAGCGCAATCAGGAGCTGAGCAGCAGGAATCACCACCAGCGGCCTTGGGCTGAGCAGGCAGGAATCACGCAGTCAGCGCAATAAATATGGAGCTGAGCAAGCAGGAATCCGCAGCTCAGCGCATAATAAGTGAGCAGGCAGGAATCCAGCTCAGCAGGCATAATCATGGAGGACAAAGCAGGAATCACGCAGCTCGCATGCAATAATCAAAGCTGAGCAGGCGGGAATCACCAGCTCAGAGCAATAAATTGGACTGAGCACAGGAATCACGCAGCTCAGCAGGCAATAATATGGAGCTGAGCAAGCAGGAATCCGCAGCTCAGCAAAGGCAATAATCATGGAGCTGAGCAGGCAGGAATCCGCAGCTCAGCAGGCAATAAATATGGAGCTGAGCAAGCAGGAATCACGCTCAGCATGCAATATCAGAAGCTGAGCAGGCAGGAATCACGCACTCAGCGGCAACTAATAGCTGAGCAGAATCACGCAACAGCGGCAATAATCATGGAGCTGAGGCTGTAATGAAGTGGATAGCAGACTCAAATCCGTGACTCAGCCGGCTCCTCTCTCGGGACGAGCAGCACTAATTCGCGCCAGCAGCAATAATCATGGAGATGAGCAAGCAGGAATCACGCAGCTCAGCGAGCAGTAATCATGGAGCTGAGCAAGCAGGAATCACGCAGCTCAGCGCAAAACAGGAGCTGAGCAGAGCAGGAATCACGCAGCTCAGCAGGCAATAATCATGGAGCTGAGCAAGCAGAATCACGCAGCTCAGCAGGCAATAATCATGGAGATGAGCAAGCAGGAATCACGCAGTCAGCAGGCAATAAATATGGAGCTGAGCAGCAGGAATCACGCAACTCAGCGTGCAATAATCAAGAGCTGAGCAGCAGGAATCACGCAGCTCAGCAGGCATAAATAGGAGCTGACAAGCAGGAATCACGCAGCTCAGCAATATGGGCTGAGGCAGAATCACTGCGCACGCATGGAGCTGACAAGCAGGAATCACGCAACTCAGCAGCAATAATCAAGGAACCTGAGCAGGCAGGAATCACGCAGCTCAGCATGCAATAATCAGAGCTGAGCAAGAAGGAATCACAGAGCTCATCGCTCAGGCAGCTCATATGGAGCGAGCAACAGGAATCACGCAGCTCAGCAGGCAATAATCATGGAGCTGAGCAGCAGGAATCACGCCAGCTCAGCAGCAGTAATCATGGAGCTGAGGCAAGCAGGAATCCCCAGCTTCAGCAGCAATAATATGGAGCTAGGCAGGCAGGAATCACGCAGCTCAGCAGCAATAATCATGGAGCTGAGCAGGGAATCACGCAGCTCAGCAGGCAATAATATGGGAGCTGAATCAACGCTCAGGCATAATATGGAGCTGAGCAGCAGGAATACGCACTCGCGCATGGAGCTGACAGGCAGAATACGCAGCTCAGCAGGCAAAAAATAGGAGCTGATCAATCGGAATCACTGCAGCAGGCCATACATGGAGCTGAGCAGGAATCCAGCAGCTCAGCAGCAATAATCAGAAGCTGAGCAGGCAGGAATCACGCAGCTCAGCCGGCAATACATGGAGACTGAGCAAGCAGAATCACGCAGCTCAGCAGGCAATAATCATGGAGCTGAGCAAGCAGGAATCCGCAGCTCAGCAGCAATAATCAGGAGCTGAGCAGGCAGGAATCACGCAGCTCAGCGGGCAATAATCATGGAGCTGAGCAAGCAGGAATCACGCCTCAGCAGGCAATATCAATGCTGAGCTGGAATCACGCAGCTCAGCAGGCAATAATCATGGATGAGCAAGCAGGAATCACGCGCTCAGCAGGCAATAAATATGACTGAGCAGCAGGATCCGCAGCTCAGCAGCAATAATCAGAGCTGAGCAGCGGAATCACGCAGCTCAGCAGGCAATAAATGGAGCTGAGCAGCAGGAATCCGCAGCTCAGCAGGCAATCACTGACTGGAGCGGAATCCAGCAGGAAATCGCTGGCAGCGAATCAGCCAGCGCAATAATCATGGAGCTGAAGCTGTATGAAGGATAAGCAGACAATCGACTCAGCGCCTGACGAGCAGGATATCGCAGCTCAGCAGCAATAATCATGGAGTGAGCAGCGGAATCACGCAGCTCAGCAGGCAATAATCATGGAGCTGAGCAAGCAGGAATCCGCAGCTCAGCAGCAATAATCAGAGCTGAGCAGGCAGGAATCACAGCTCAGCAGGCAATACATGGAGCTGACAGCAGGAATCACGCGCTCAGCAGGCATAATATGGAGCTGAGCAAGCAGGAATCAGCACTCAGCAGCAATAATCAGAGATGAGCAGGCAGGAATCACCAGCTCAGCAGGCAATAAAATGGAGCTGAGCAAGCAGGAATCACGCAGCTCAGCAGGCAATAATCAGAGCTGAGCAGCGGAATCACGCAGCTCAGCAGCAATATCAGGAGCTGAGCAGGCGGAATCACGCAGCTCAGCAGGCAATAATCATGAGCTGAGCAAGCGATGACACGCACTCAGCGGCATATCTGGAGATGGCAGCAGGAATCAGCGCTCAGCAGGCAATAATCAGGAGCTGAGCAAGCAGGAATCACGCAGCTCAGCAGCAATATCGAGCTGAGCAGGCAGGAATCACGCAGCTCAGCAGGCAATAAATATGGAGCTGACAAGCAGGAATCACGCAGCTCAGCAGCAATAATCAGGAGCTGAGCAGCAGGAATCACGCACTCGCATGCAATATCAGAACTGAGCAGGCAGGAATCACGCAGCTAGCAGGCAATAATATGGAGCTGAGGCAGCAGGAAGTGGATAGCAGCTCAATCTGATGACTCATCCGGCTCCTCGGGACGAGAGGCACAATACGAGCTCAGCGCAATAATCAAAAGCTGAGCAGGCAGGAATCACGCAGCTCAGAGGGAGTAATCATGGAGCTGAGAGCAGGAATCCGCAGCTCAGCAGCAATAATCATGGAATGAGAAGCAGGAATCCGCGCTCAGCGGCAATAATATGGAGCTGAGCAAGCAGGAATCACCGCTCAGCAGGCAATAATGAGCTGAGCAAGCAGGAATCACGCAGCTCAGCAGCAAAATCAAGAAGCTGAGCAGGCAGGAATCACGCAGCTCAGCAGGCAATAAATATGGAGCTGATCAAGCAGGAAATCCAGCTCAGCAGGCAATAATCACGGGCTGAGCAGGCGGAATCACGCACTCAGCAGCAATACTCCCTGGACCTGAGCAGGCAGGAATCACGCACTAGCGAGGCAATAATCATGGAGCTGAGGCTGAAGGAGTGATCAGCAGCTCAAATCCAGCTGATCAGCGGCTCCTCTCCGGGAAGACAGGCATAATTCACGCAGCTCAGCAAGCAATAATCATGGAGATGAGCAAGCAGGAATCGCAGCTCAGCAGGCAATAATCATGGAGCTGAGCAAGCAGGAATCACGCAGCTCAGCGAGCAATAATCAGGCTGAGCAGGCAGGAATCACGCGCTCAGCGAGGCAATAAATCATGAGCTGAGCAAGGCAGGGAATCAGCGCAGCTCAGCATGCAATAATACAGAAGCTGAGCAGGCGAGGAATCACGCAGCTCAGCGAGCAATAATCATGGAGCTGACAAGCGGAATCACGCAGCTCAGCAGGCAATAATCATGGAGCTGAGCAAGCAGGAATCACGCAGCTCAGCGAGCAATAATCATGGAGCTGAGCAGGCAGGAATCACGCTGGCTCAGCGGCAATAATCATGGAGTGAGCAAGCAGGAATCACGCGCTCAGCAGGCAATAATCATGGAGCTGAGCAAGCAGAATCACGCAGCTCAGCATGCAATAATCAAAGCTGAGCAGAGCAGGAATCACGCAGCTCAGCAGGCAATAATATGGAGCTGATCAAGCAGGAATCACGCAGCTCAGCAGGCAATAAATATGGAGCTGAGCAAGCAGGAATCACGCAGCTCAGCGTGCAGTAATCAGAAGCTGAGCAGGCAGGAATCACGCAGCTCAGCAGGCAATAAATATGGGCTGATCAAGCAGGAATCACGCAGCTCAGCAGGCAATAATCACGGGCTGAGCAGGCAGGAATCACGCAACTCAGCATGCATAATCACAGACCTGAGCAGG
>NW_027218884.1:0-9933 GCF_027580195.1 Bos mutus
AATCTGCGGCCAGCTGGCGATTATCCAGGCGGCGAGGCGGGGCATGAATCCTGCGGCCCGAGCGCGTTATCAGGCAGCTGAGCAGGCATGAATCCCTGCGGCCCAGCTGGTCATTATCAAGCAAATGAGCGAGCATGAATCCTGCGGCCCAGCTGGCGATTATCAGGAGATGAGCAGGCGCCATCCTGCATTTGAGCTGGTCATTATCAAAGCGCCTGAAGCGCATGGATCCTGCGGCAGCTAGCGATTATCAGGAGATGAGCAGGCGCCAGATCCTGCGGCGGCTGGCGATTATCAGAAGCGGATGAGCGAGCGCCAGATCACCGGCCCGGCTGAGTAATCAAGCAGCTGAGAAGGCATGAATCCTGCGGCCCAGCGGTTATCAAGCGGCTGAAGGCGCGAATCCTGCGGCCCAGCTGGCGATTATAAGCGAGATGAGCGAGCTAATCACGTCACTCAGCAGGCACTATCAAGCAGATGTGCAGGCTGGCGATCCTCTGCCTCATGCTGAGCGTTATCAGCTCGCAGCTGAGCAGGCATGCATGATCAGGTGCTCCAGCTGGCGATTATCAAGTGACTGCTGAAGGCGGATCCTGTCTCCCAGCAGGCGATTATCATGCATCTGAGCAGCATGAATCCTGCGGCCCAGCTGGCGATTATCAAGCGCCTGAGAGGCTGAATCCTGCGGCCCAGCTGGCGATTATCAAGCAGATGAGCAGGCGATCCCTGCGGCCCAGCTGGTGATTATCAAGCGGCTGAAGGCATGAATCCTGCGGCCCAGCTGGCGATTATCAAGCAGATGAGCAGGCATGAATCCTGCGGCCCAGCTGGCGATTATCAAGCAGCTGAGCAGGCATGAATCCTGCGGCCCAGCTGGCGATTATCAAGCAGATGAGCAGGCATGAATCCTGCGGCCAGCTGGCGATTATCAGGCAGCTGAGCAGGCATGAATCCTGCGGCCCAGCTGGCGATTATCAAGCAGATGAGCAGGCATGAATCCTGCGGCCCGGCCAGCTGGCGATTATCAAGCAGATGAGCAGGCATGAATCCTGCGGCCCAGCTGGCGTTATCAAGCAGCTGAGCAGGCATAATCCTGCGGCCCAGCTGGCGATTATCAAGCAGTA
Organism: Bos mutus; assembly: GCF_027580195.1. Taxonomy (NCBI): domain Eukaryota; kingdom Metazoa; phylum Chordata; class Mammalia; order Artiodactyla; family Bovidae; genus Bos; species Bos mutus. The sequence continues at coordinate 1,125 of NW_027218884.1, forward strand.
ATGAGCAGGCGCGAATCCTGCGGCCCAGGTGACGATAATCAAGCGCTTATCAAGCGCTGATCATCCTGCGGCCTGCCTGGCGATTGAGCTCTCCTGCGGCCCGATCCTGTGCCTCAGCTGGCGATTATCAAGCAGCTGAGCAGGGCATGATCATGTGCCGGCCAGCTGGCGATTATCAAGCAGCTGAGCAGGCATGAATCCTGCGGCCCAGCTGGCGATTATCAAGCAGCTGAGCAGGCATGAATCCTGCGGCCCAGCTGGCGATTATCAAGCAGCTGAGCAGGCATGAATCCTGCGGCCCAGCTGGTGATTATCAAGCAGATGAGCAGGCATGAATCCTGCGGCTCAGCTGGCGATTATCAAGCAGCTGAGCAGGTGCATCTAATCGAATCCTGCGGCCCAGCTGGCGATTATCAAGCAGATGAGCAGGCATGAATCATGCGACTGCTGGCGATTATCAGCAGCTGAGCAGGCACGGATCCTGCGCCTCAGCTGGCGATTATCAAGCAGCTGAGCAGGCATGAATCCTGCGGCCCTGCTGGCGATTATCAAGCAGATGAGCAGGCGCTAATCCCTGCGGGGCACTGATCCGTTATCATGCAGTGATCAGGTGACTGATCCTGCGGCCCAGCTGGCGATTATCAAGCATCTGAACTCAGGCGCGGATCATGTGCCTCAGCTGGCGATTATCAAGCAGCTGAGCAGGCATGAATCCTGCGGCCCAGCTGGCGATTATCAAGCAGCTGAAGGCATGAATCCTGCGGCCCAGCTGGCGATTATCAAGCAGATGAGCAGGCATGAATCCTGCGGCCCAGCTGGCGATTATCAGGCAGCTGAGCAGGCATGAATCCTGCGGCCCAGCTGGCGATTATCAAGCAGATGAGCAGGCGCATGAATCCTGCGGCCCAGCTGGCGATTATCAGGCAGCTGAGCAGGCATGAATCCTGCGGCCCGGCTGGCGATTATCAAGCAGATGAGCAGGCGCGAATCCTGCGGCCCAGCTGGCGATTATCAAGCGAGCTGAGCAGGCATGAATCCTGCGGCCCAGCTGGCGATTATCAAGCAGCTGAGCGTGCGCTAATCCTGCGGCCCAGCAGGTGATCAGGCGTGACTGTCTCCCAGCTGGCGTGATCAAGGTGACTGAGGCATGCTGATCATGTGCTGCTCATGTGCTGATCAGGTAGCTCTCCTCCTGCGGATCAGCTGCCTCAGCAGGCAAGAATCAAGCAGCGGAGCAGGCATGAATCCTGCGGCCCAGCTGGCGATTATCAAGCAGCTGAGCAGGCATGAATCCTGCGGCCCAGCTGGCGATTATCAAGGAGATGAGCAGGCATGAATCCTGCGGCCCAGCTGGCGATTATCAAGCAGCTGAGCAGGCGCAAATCCCGTGAACTCGCGGCCCATCTGTGCGATTATCATGCAGTGATCAGGTGACTGCGAGGCGCTGATCATGTGACTGCTCATGTGCTGATCAGGCAGCTCCTGCGGATCATGTGCCTCATTATCAAGCAGCTGAGCAGGCATGAATCCTGCGGCCCAGCTGGCGATTATCAGGCAGATGAGCAGTGCATGAATCCCTGCGGCCCAGCTGGCGATTATCAAGCAGATGAGCAGGCATGAATCCTGCGGCCCAGCTGGCGATTATCAAGCAGATGAGCAGGCATGAATCCTGCGGCCCAGCTGGCGATTATCAAGCAGCTGAGAAGGCATGAATCCTGCGGCCCAGCTGGCGATTATCAAGCAGATGAGCAGGCATGAATCCTGCGGCCCAGCTGGCGATTATCAAGCAGATGAGCAGGCATGCATCCTGCGGCTCAGCTGGCGATTATCAAGCAGCTGAGCAGGCGCTAATCCGTGACTCAGCTGGCACTGATCGCGTGGCTGTCATGCGGTGATCAGGTGACTGAGGCGCTGATCATGTGACTGCTCATGTGCTGATCAGGTAGCTCTCCTGCACGGATCATGTGCCTCAGCAGGCTAGAATCAAGCAGCTGAGCAGGCATGAATCCTGCGGCCCAGCTGGCGATTATCAAGCAGCTGAGCAGGCATGAATCCTGCGGCCCAGCTGGCATTATCAAGCAGATGAGCAGCCATGAATCCTGCGGCCCAGCTGGCGATTATCAAGCAGATGAGCAGGCATGAATCCTGCGGCCCAGCTGGCGATTATCAACCAGCTGAGCAGGCATGAATCCTGCGGCCCAGCTGGCGATTATCAAGCAGCTGAGCAGGCATGAATCCTGCGGCCCAGCTGGCGATTATCAAGCAGTTGAGCAGGCGCATCAATCCTGCGGCCCAGCTGGCGATTATCAAGCAGATGAGCAAGGCATGAATCCTGCGGCCCACCTGGCGATTATCAAGCAGATGAGCAGGCATGAATCCTGCGGCCCAGCTGGCGATTATCAAGCAGATGAGCAGGCGCTAATCCCGCGGCTCAGCTGGCACTAATCACGTGGCTGTCATGCAGTGATCAGGTGACTGAGAGGCGCTGATCATGTGACTGCTCATGCAGCTGATCAGGTAGCTCTCCTGCGGATCATGTGCCTCAGCAGGCAAGAATCAAGCAGCTGAGCAGGCATGAATCCTGCGGCCCAGCTGGCGATTATCAAGCAGCTGAGCAGGCATGAATCTGCGGCCCAGCTGGCGATTATCAGGCAGCTGAGCAGGCATGAATCCTGCGGCCCAGCTGGCGATTATCAAGCAAATGAGCAGGCATGAATCCTGCGGCCCAGCTGGCGATTATCAAGCAGCTGAGCAGGCAGGAATCCCTGCGGCCCAGCTGGCGATTATCAAGCAGCTGAGGCAGGCGCTGCGAATCCTGCGGCCCAGCTGGCGATTATCAAGCAGCTGAGCAGGCAGGAATCCTGCGGCCCAGCTGGCGGTTATCAAGCAGATGAGCATGCTGATCCTGCGGCTCAGCTGGCGATTATCAAGCAGCCTGAGCAGGCTGATCCTGCGGCCCAGCTGGCGATTATCAAGCAGCTGAGCAGGGCTGAATCCTGCGGCCCAGCTGGCGATTATCAAGCTGGCCTGAAGGCATGAGATCCTGCGGCCCAGCTGGCGATTATCAAGCAGCCTGAGCAGGCATGAATCCTGCGGCCCAGCTGGCGATTATCAAGCAGCTGAGCAGGCATGAATCCTGCGGCCCAGCTGGCGATTATCAAGCAGATGAGCAGGCATGAATCCTGCGGCCCTGCTGGCGATTATCAAGCAGATGAGCAGGCATGAATCATGCGGCCCAGCTGGCGATTATCAGGCAGCTGAGCAGGCGCTAGATCCTGCGGCCCGGCTGGCTGTCAGTGATTATCAAGCGATGAGTGCGGATCAGGAATCCTGCGGCCCAGCTGGCGATTATCGCACAGCTACAGCGATTATCAAGCAGATGAGCAGGCATGCATCCTGCGGCTCAGCTGGCGATTATCAAGCAGCTGGCGGGTGCCTAATCACGTAAATCAGCGGGCACTGATCACGTGGCTGTCATGCGGTGATCAGAAGTGACTGAAGGCGCTGATCATGTGACTGCTCATGTGCTGATCAGGTAGCGCTCTCCTGCCGCGGATCATGTGCCTTAGCGGGCAGAATCGCGTAGCTGAGCGGGCATGAATCATGCGACCCGGCTGGCGATGATCAAGCAGATGAGCAGGCATGAATCATGCAGCCCAGCGAGGCGATTATCAAGCAGATGTGCGAGCTTAAATCAGGCTGAATCCGGCTCAGCTGGCGATTATCAAGCAGCTGAGCAGGCATGAATCTTGCGGGCCAGCTGTCGATTATCAAACACTGATCCTGAGCAGATTATCAAGCGAATGACAGAGCATCCCTGCGCTCACCTGGCGATTATCAAGCAGATGAGCAGGCATGCATCCTGCGGCTCAGCTGGCGATTATCAACAGATGCATAAACCCAGCTGGCGATTGTCAAGCAGCTGAGCAGGCATGAATCCTGCGTCCCAGCGGGCGATTATCAAGCGCAGCTGAGCAAGCGCTAATCCCACGTTATTAGCAGGCACTGATCACGTGGCTGTCATGCGGTGATCAGGTGACTGAGAGGGGCTGATCCTGTGACTGCTCATGTACTGATCGGTGGCTCTCCTGCCGCGGATCATGTGCACCAGCAGGCAAAAGATTAAGCAGCTGAGCAGGCATGAATCATGCGGCCCAGCTAGCGATGATCAAGCAGATGAGCAGGCATGAATCCTGCGGCAACTGGCGATTATCAAGCAGCTGTAAGGCATGAATCCTGCTTCCCAGCCTACGATTATCAAGCAGATGAGCAGGCATGAATCTTACGGCCCACGCTGCCGATTATCAGAAAGCAGATGAGCAGGCATGCATCCTGCGGCTCAACTGGCGAATATCAAGCAGATGAGCTGGCATGAATCGCAGGCCCAGCTGGCGATTATCAAGCGGATGAGCGGCGAATCTTGCGGCCAAGCTGGCGGTGTCAGCAGCTGAGCGATTATCCGACGCAGCTGTGCAACTGGCGGCGAATCCTGCAAACCATCTGGCGATTATGGCAGATGGTGAGCATGCATCCTGCGGCTCAGCCCGAGCTGAGCGCCTAATCCGTAACACAGCAGGCGCGATCGCGTGGCTGTCGCAGTGATCAGGTGACTGAGGCGTGATCATGTGACTGCTCATGTGCTGATCAGGTAGCTCTCCTGCACGGATCATGTGCCTCAGCGAGCAGAGAATCAAGCAGCTGAACAGGCATGAATCACCAGGGCTGCTGGCGATTATCAAGCAGATGAGCAGCCATGAATCTGCGACCTTGAGCGATTATCAACAGATGAGCAGGCATGAATCATGCGGCCCAGCTGGCGATTATCAAGCAGATGAGCAGGCATGAATCATGCGGCCCAGCTGGCGTTATCAAGCCGCTGAGAAGGCATGGTTATGTAGCTGGCGATTATCAAACAGATGAGCAGGCATGAATCGCGCGGCCAGTTGGCGATTATCAAGCAGATGAGCAGGCAGGCATCGCGGCTCAGCTGGCGATTATCAAGCAGAGGAGCGAGGCGCCGTCCGTGACACGGCAGGCGCTGATGCGTGGCTGTCATGCAGTGATCAAGCAGCTGAGCGGCGCTGAATCCTGCGGCCCAGCTGGCGATTATCAAGCAGCTGAGCAGGCATGATCCTGCGGCCCAGCTGGCGTTATCAAGCAGCTGAGCAGGCATGAATCCTGCGGCCCAGCTGGCGATTATCAAGCAGCTGAGCAGGCATGAATCCTGCGGCCCAGCTGGCCATTATCAAGCAGATGAGCAGGCATGAATCCTGCGGCCCAGCTGGCGATTATCAAGCAGATGAGCAGTCATGAATCCTGCGGCCCAGCTGGCGATTATCAGGCAGCTGAGCAGGCATGAATCCTGCAGCCCACCTGCCGATTATCAAGCAGATGAGCAGGCATGAGATCATGCGGCCCAGCTGGCGATTATCAAGCAGCTGAGCAGGCATGAATCCTGTGGCCCAGCTGGCGATTATCAAGCAGCTGAGCAGGCATGAATCCTGCGGCCCAGCTGGCGATTATCAAGCAGATGAGCAGGCATGCATCCTGCGGCTCAGCTGGCGATTATCAAGCAGCTGAGCAGGCGCTAATCCGTAACTCAGCAGGCACTGATCACGTGGCTGTCATGCAGTGATCAGTGCGATTATCAGGCGCTGATCATGTGACTGCTCATGTGCTGATCAGGTAGCTCTCCTGCGGATCATGTTCCTCAGCAGGCAAGAATCAAGCAGGTGAGCAGGCATGCATCCTGCGGCCCATCTGGCGATTATCAAGCAGATGAGCAGGCATGCATCCTGCGGCCCAGCTGGCGATTATCAAGCAGATGAGCTGGCGCTAATCCGTTGCTCAGCAGGCACTGATCACGTGGCTGTCATGCAGTGATCAGGTGACTGAGAGGCGCTGATCCTGCGTGACTGCTCATGTACTGATCAGGTAGCTCTCCTGCGGATCATGTGCCCCAGCAGGCTTGAATCAAGCAGCTGAGCAGCGCATGAATCATGCGGCCCAGCTGGCGATTATCAAGCAGATGAGCAGGCATGAATCCTGCGGCCCAGCTGGCGATTATCAGGCAGCTGAGCAGGCATGAATCCTGCGGCCCAGCTGGCGATTATCAAGCAGATGAGCAGGCATGAATCCTGCGGCCCAGCTGGCGATTATCAAGCAGATGAGCGGCATGAATCCTGCGGCCCAGCTGGCGATTATCAAGCAGATGAGCGGCGCATGAATCCTGCGGCCCAGCTGGCGATTATCTGCGGCCCAAGCAGGCATTATCAAGCGGCCCAGGCGATTATCATGGCGATTATCAAGCAGATGAGCAGGCATGAATCCTGCGGCCCAGCTGGCGATTATCAAGCAGATGAGCAGGCATGCATCCTCGGCTCAGCTGGCGATTATCAAGCAGATGAGCAGGCATAAATCCTGCGGCCCAGCTGGCGATTATCAAGCAGCTGAGCAGGCATGAATCCTGCGGCCCAGCTGGCGATTATCAAGCAGATGAGCAGGCATGCATCCTGCGGCTCAGCTGGCGATTGTCAAGCAGCTGAGCAGGTGCTAATCCGTAACTCAGCAGGCACTGATCACGTGGCTGTCATGCAGTGATCAGGTGACTGAGGCGCTGATCATGTGACTGCTCATGCGCTGATCAGGTGAGCTGAGCAGGCACGGATCCTGCCTCAGCTGGCAAGAATCAAGCAGCTGAACAGGCATGAATCCTGCGGCCCAGCTGGCGATTATCAAGCAGATGAGCAGGCATGAATCCTGCGGCCCAGCTGGCGATTATCAGGCAGATGAGCAGCAGGCATGAATCCTGCGGCCCAGCTGGCGATTATCAAGCAGATGAGCAGGCATGAATCCTGCGGCCCAGCTGGCGATTATCAGGCAGCTGAGCAGGCATGAATCCTGCGGCCCAGCTGGCGATTATCAGGCAGATGAGCAGGCGCATGAATCATGCGGCCCAGCTGGCGATTATCAAGCAGATGAGCAGGCATGCATCCTGCGGCTCAGCTGGCGATTATCAAGCAGATGAGCAGGCGCTAATCCGTGATTCAGCTGGCACTGATCACGTGGCTGTCAGGCAGTGATCAAGGTGACTGAGGCGCTGATAATGTGACTGCTCATGTGCTGATCAGGTGGCTGAAGGCTGCGGATCATGTGCCTCAGCTGGCGATAATCAAGCAGCTGAGCAGGCATGAATCCTGCGGCCCAGCTGGCGATTATCAAGCAGATGAGCAGGCATGAATCCTGCGGCCCAGCTGGCGATTATCAAGCAGATGTGCAGGCATGAATCCTGCGGCCCAGCTGGCGATTATCAAGCAGCTGAGCAGGCATGAATCCTGCGGCCAGCTGGTGATTATCAAGCAGCTGAGAAGGCATGAATCCTGCGGCCCAGCTGGCGATTATCAGGCAGATGAGCAGGCATGATCCTGCGGCCCAGCTGGCGATTATCAGGCAGATGAGCAGTCATGAATCCTGCGGCCCAGCTGGCGAGTATCAGGCAGCTGAGCAGGCATGAATCCTGCGGCCCAGCTGGCGTTTATCAGCAGATGAGCAGGCATGAATCCTGCGGCCCAGCTGGCGATTATCAAGCAGCTGAGCAGGGCATGAATCCTCCCGGCCCAGCTGGCGATTATCAGGCAGATGAGCAGGCATGAATCCTGCGGCCCAGCTGGCGATTATCAAGCAGCTGAGCAGGCATGAATCCTGCGGCCCAGCTGGCGATTATCAAGCAGATGAGCAGGCGAATCCTGCGGCCCAGCTGGCGATTATCAGGCAGATGAGCAGTGACTGAATCCTGCGGCCCAGCTGGCGATTATCAGGCAGCTGAGCAGGGCGAATCCTGCGGCCCAGCGGGCGATTATCAAGCAGCTGAGCAGGCATGAATCCTGCGGCCCAGCTGGCGATTATCAAGCAGATGAGCAGGCATGAATCCTGCGGCCCAGCTGGCGATTATCAAGCAGCTGAGCAGGCATGAATCCTGCGGCCCAGCTGGCGATTATCAAGCAGATGAGCAGGCATGACTGAGGCGGCTCAGCTGGTGATTATCAGGCGGCTGTCAGGCATGAATCCTGACTGAGCCAGCTGGCGATTATCAGGCAGCTGAGCAGGCGCTGATCCTGCGCCCAGCTGGATTATCAAGCAGATGAGCAGGCGCGAATCCTGCGGCCCAGCTGGCGATTATCAAGCAGATGAGTGGCATGAATCCGCTGGCCAGCTGGCGATTATCAAGCAGATGAAGGCAGATCCTGCGGCCCAGCTGGCGATTATCAAGCAGATGAGCAGGCGAATCCTGCGGCCTAATGGCGATGACTCAGCGGCTGAAATCCGAATCCTGTGGTCTGCTGCGGTTATCAGGTGACTGAGCAGGCGCTGATCCTGCTGCCCTCCTGGCGATTATCAGGCAGCTGAGCAGGCACGAATCCTGCGGCCCAGCTGGCGATTATCAAGCGGCTGAGCAGGCATGAATCCTGCGGCCCAGCTGGCGATTATCAAGCACCCTGAGCGGGCATGAATCCTGCGGCCCAGCTGGCGTTATCAGGCAGCTGAGCAGGCATGAATCCTGCGGCCCAGCTGGCGTTATCAGGCAGATGAGCAGGCATGAATCCCTGCGGCCCGGCTGGCGTTATCAAGCTCTGAGAAGGCAGGTGATCTGCGGCCCGGCTGGCTGGCGTTCAGGCGCCTGAGCAGGCATGAATCTGCGGCCGGCTGGCGATTATCAAGCAGATGAGCAGGCATGAATCCCTGCGGCCCAGCTGGCGATTATCAAGCAGATGAGCGCAGGCGCAAGATCCTGCGGCCCCAGCTGGCGATT
>NW_027218885.1:0-11897 GCF_027580195.1 Bos mutus
TGATCGTGCATGGTCTCCCACGTGATCGGTGCGCAGTCAGCCGCGCGTGGTCATTGCATGTTCAGCCATTGTGATCGGTGCTGCATGCTCAGTCCGCGGCCAATCCAGTGCATGATCTGCCGTGATCAGTGCATGATCTCCACGTGATCAGTACATGATCATGCGGTGATCAGTGCATGATCTCCCGTGGGCTGTGCATGTTCAGCCGTGATCAGTGCATGATCGCCACGTGATCAGTGCGTATCTCCCGTGATCAGCCCGTGTGCCACGTGATGGCCGTGATGACCCGTGATCAGTGCATGATCAGCCCACGTGATCAGTGCATGATCAGACGCGTGATCATTGCGCGTTAGCCCATGGATCAGTGCAAGCTACGTGACGGTGCGTGATCAACCCGTGTCAGTGCATCATCAGCCACGTGATCATTGCATGTTCACCCACGTGATCAGTGCATGCACGATCACGTGATCAGTGTCTGATCAGCTTCGTGATCAGTGCATGATCAGCCACGTGATCAGTGCATGTTAAGCCACGTGCGTGTGCATGCAGTGCGTTATCGTGTATGATCGGTGTGTCGATTGATTATGATCGAATGCGTGATCAGTGCATGATCAATATATGAACAGTACAAGTCAGCCAAGTAATCAGTGCATGCACAGTCACTCTGGTGATGATCAGCCATTGGTGGATTCGCGATCAGCTGCGTGATCAGTGTATGATCAACCACTGCAGTCAGTGCGCGTCGCCATATAGCGAGGATTAAGATCAGCAAGTAATCAGTGCATGCACACGATCGCGTACTCAGTGTATGATCAGCTTTGTAAGTCGGTGCATGATGAGCCCGTGATCAGTACGCCAGTCGAGCGGTGTTCAGTGCATTATCGGTAATGTCGTCGGTGATAAGTGCGTGATCGGTGCGCGTGATCAGTGTATGATCAGTCCGTGATAAGTGCATGATCAGGCGCGTGAAGTAGCGCGCGATCGATCCGCGTGATCAGTGTATGATCAGCCGCGATCGGTCCGTATGATCAGCCGCGTGTCAGTGCATGTTAGCCGTGACCTACGCATGATCAGCCGCGTGATCAGTGCATGATCAGTCGCGTGATCAGTGCATGATCAGGCGCGTGATCAGTGCATGATCAGCCACGTGATCAGTGCATGATCAGCCACGTGATCAGTGCATGCAGTCCGTGATCAGTGCATGATCAGCCTGCGTGATCAGTGCATGATCAGATCACGATGTGATCAGTGCATGATCAGCCACGTGATCAGTGCATGAACAGCCCGCGTGATCAGTGCATGATCAGCCCGCGTGATCAGTGCATGATCAGCCACGTGATCAGTGCATGATCAGCCACGTGATCAGTGCATGATCAGCCACGTGATCAGTGCATGATCAGCCACGTGATCAGTGCATGATCAGTCCGTGATCAGTGCATGATCAGCCGCGTGATCAGTGCATGATCAGCCACGTGATCAGTGCATGATCAGTCCGTGATCAGTGCATGATCAGTCACGTGATCAGTGCATGATCAGCCCGTGATCAGTGCATGATCAGCCGCGTGATCAGTGCATGTGCAGTCGTGATCAGTGTATGATCAGGCATGCCGATCAGTGCGCAATCAGCCAGGTGATAGTGCATGATCAACCTTGTAATCAGTGCATGCACAGTCGCGTGATGATGTAATCAGCCGTGATTGGTTCATTATCAACCAAGCGTGATCAGTGTATGATCAACCCAGGTAATCAGTATGATCAGCCGCATGAACGGTGCAAGATCGCCAAGTGATCAGTGCTGCACGATCGCGTAATCAGTGTATGATCAGCTTTTGAGATCAGTGCATGATGAGCCACGTGATAGGAGTGCATGATCCAGGCAAGTGATCAGTTCATGATCGGACATGTGATGATGCATGATCGGTCACATGATCGGTGAAGACCCGTGATCAGTGCGCGGTATACGTGACCCCTGCGCAGTCGTCCGCGTGATCATTAACGCGATGAGCCATGGGATCACTGCGCGAAGTAGGTGCGTGATCAGTGCATGATAGCCATGTAAGCGGTGCATGATCAGCCCGTAATCATGCGCTGATCAGCCACAGTCGTATGCTGGCCCACGTGATCGAGTGCATGATCAGTCCACCGTGATCAGAGCATGTATTCGGCCGTGATCGTGCGCTGGTAGCCCGCGTGATCGGTGTATGATCAGAGCGCGTGATCAGTGCCGATAGCCACTGAACGGTGCCCAGTAAGCAGCAGTCAGTGCATGGTCGATCCGTGTTCAGTGTATATTCAGCCAGTGATCAGTGGATGTCAGCCGCACGTGATCATTGCATGTTAAACCCCGTGATCTGTGCATGATCAACCGTAATCGTGATCGGTTCATGATGAGCCGCATTGATCAGTTCGCCCAGTCGGGTGATCCAGTGCATGATAGCCACGTAAGCGGTGCCAATCGGGTATGTCATCGGATATGATCGGTACGTGATCAGTGCATGATGGCCCACGTGTTCAGTGTATATTCAGTCACCGGGATCAGTACGCGGTAAGTCCGTAATCATTGCATGTTCATCACGTGATCGGTATGCACGATCACGTCGTGATCAATGCCGCGATCAGCCCGTGAACAGTGCATGATAACCACGTGATTGGTTCATTATCAGCGTGATCTTTGCGCGTCAGTCGTGAAGTACTGCATGATCAGCCGCGTGGTCAGTTCATGATAAGCCACGTGTCAGTGCGTGATCAGCCATGCGGATCCAGTGCATGCACAGCCGTGATCAGTGCATGATCAATCACGTAATCAGTGTATGACCAGCTTCATGATCAGTGCATGGACAGCCGCGTGACCTGTGCGTGCGGCCACGTGGTCAGTGTATGATCGGGTCGTGATCAAGTGCGCCGTCAGCCCGTGATGGGCATGGTCAGCCCAGCTGGTCAGTGCATGCGCAATCAGGTGATCAGTGCATGATGAGGCGCCGTGAAGGCTCGCGATCAGCCCCGTGATCCAGTGTATGATCAGCCCGTGATCAGAAGCGCAATATCCAGCCGTGGTCAGTTCAAGAATAAGGCGTGATCAGTGCATGATCAGTCGCGATCAGTGCGATCGGCCCGTGATCGGTGCGCGGTGGCCGCGTGATCAGTGCATGATCAGTCAGGTGATCGGTCCTGTGATCAGCCGCGTGATCGGTGCATGCACAGCCGTGATCCGGCATGATAGCCCGTGATCAGTGCATGATCTGCCGCGTGATCAGTGTATTGTCGCCCGTGATCGGTGCGTGATCAGTGTATGATCAGCCCGCGTGATCAGTGCATCAGTAGCCATGTAGTGCATGGTAAACGCGTGATCAGTGTATGTCAGCCACATGATCAGTATGCGATCACCGTGATCGGTGCATTAATGGCCACGTGATCAGTACATGATCAGGCAGGGATCGTGCATAAACAAGCCTCGTGACCAGTGCATGATCAGCCACGTGATCAGTGTGGCAGATCAGCCACGTGATGGTGCGCCGAACGCCACCCGTGATCAGTGCATGATCAGCCTGCGTGAACAGTGTATGCATTGATCGCGTGATCGGTGTATGATCAGGAACGTGATCAGTAGAATGTCAGCCGCGTGATCGAGTGCGCGATCAGGCGCGTGATCAGTGCACATGACCAGTAACGTGATCGGTGTGATCATGAGCGCGTGATAAGTGTATGATCAGCACGTGATCAGTGCATGATAGCCACGTATTCAGTGCATAGTACGCAATACGTGGTTCATGCGATCCCCGCGTGTCAGTACATGTTGGCCATGTGTCAGTGCATGCTGAGTCATGTGATCGGTGCATGCAGTCACGCGGTCCCAGTGCATGATCAGCCACGTGATCGGTGCATGATCAGCCCGCGTGATCAGTGCATGTTCAGCCACCTGTCCAGTGCGATTGGGCGTGATTGGTGTGCGCGTCAGGCGCGTGAAGGGTGTATAATCAGCCGCGTGATCGGTAAATGATCAGCCATGTGATCAGTGCATGATCAGCAACGTGATCAGTGCATGATCAGCCACGTGATCAGTGTATTGTAGCCCGCGTGATCAGTGCATGATCAGCCGTGATCAGTGGCGTCAGCGCGTGATCAGTGCGCGATCAGCCACGTGCTCAGTGCATGATCAGCCCGTGATCGGTGCATGTGCGGTCCGTGATGTGGCACATGATCATCGCGTATTCAGTGCATTAGTAGCGATAATGATCCGAGTGCCATGCGTAAGTCTGCGTGATCAGTGTGATCAGCCTTCATGATCGGGGTACATGATCAGCCCGTGATCAGTGCATGATCAGCAATGTGATCGGTGCATGCACAGTCACGTGATCAGTGCATGATCAGCCACGTGATCGGTGCGCCCAGTCACGTGATCAGTGCATGATGAGGCGTGATCAGTGCGCGAGCCAGTCCGTGATCGTGCACGCGATGGCGTGTGATCAGTGCATGATCAGCCACGTGATCAATGTATCATCGTCATTATTCGAGCCGTGATCGGTGCATGGTAGCCGCGTGATCAGTGCCGTCCAGCCCAGTGATCATTAGCGCGATCAGCCCGCGTGATCAGCGATCGATGCAGATCACGTGATCAGTGTATGATCAGCCGTGATCAGTGCGCAATGCCAGCACGCTGATCAGTGCGTGATCAGCCACGTGAAAGTGCGTGATCCCAACGGCGTGATCGTGCATTGAATCAGGCGTCGTGATGGTGCGTGATCAGTGCGTGTGATCAGTGCATGATCAGGCGCTGATCAGTGAATGATCAGCCCGTGATCAGTGCATGATAGTCCGTGGTGACCCGGTGATTATCGGTCATGTGATCAGTGCATGATCCAGCCGCGTGATCAGTGCGCGATCAGTATGTGATCAGTGCATGATCAGCCGTGACCAGTGCACAGTCAGTCCGTGATCAGTGCATCATCGGTCGTGATGATCGGTGGATGATCAGTCCGTGATCAGTGTGTTCAGCCGTGATCAGTGCATGATCGGTCACGTGATCGGTGCATGATCGGCCGTGATCAGTGCATGATCAGCCGCGTGATCAGTGCATGATCAGCCGCGTGATCAGTGCATGATCAGCCACGTGGTCAGTTCATGATCTTCCGTGATCGATTCATTACATGATCGCGTGATCGGTGCATGATCGCACGTGATCAGTGCCTGTTCAGCCATCGTGATCAGTGCATGATCGGAGCGTGATCAGTGTTTGATCGGCTTCGTGATGGTGCTTGATCAGCCACGTGTTCGGTGCATGATCAGGCACGTGATCAGTGCCATGATCAGTCTGCGTGATTAATTCATGAACAGCCTCTAGCCATATGTCAGTGCATGATTAGCCCCGTGATCAGTGTATGATCAGCAGCGTGATCAGTGCATGATCAGTCGTCGTGATCAGTACGTGATCGGCCGCGTGATCAGTGCATGTGCGATGGCCGTGATCAGGTGCATGATGGTGATCCGTCGTCAGTGCATGATCCCAGCCGCGTGATCGGCGTGCATGATCAGGCGCGTGTTCGGTGCATGATCAGCCAGGTTATCAGTGCATGATCAGCCGGGTGATCAGTGCATGTACTGCCTCTGATCAGTGCATGATCGGCACGTGATCAGTGCGCCGATCAGCCGCGTGATCAGTGCATCATCGGTCACATGATCAGTGCATGTTCGGCCACGTAGTCAGTGCATGCAGCCACGTGATCAGTGCGCGATCAGTCTTCGTGATCAGTGTATGATCAGCCCCGTGATCGGTGCATGGCCAGCCACGCATCAGTGCATGATCAGCGCGTGATCAGTGCATGAATCAGCCCGTGGTCGGTGCATGATCAGCCACGTGATCAGTGCATGATCAACCCGTGATCGGCTTCATGATCAGTCACGTGATCGGTGCATGATCAGCTTCGTGATCAGTGTATGATCGGCCGTGATCGTGAATGATCAGCGCGCGTGATCAGTCGTGCCATGATCAGTCCGTGATCAGTGCATGATTGAGCCACGTGATCAGTGCATGATCAGCCGCGTAATCGGTGCGATCATAGCGTGATCAGTGCGCTGATCAGCCGTGATCTGTGCATTATCAGCCATGTGATCGGTCGTGATCACCCGTGATCAGTGCATGACCAAGTGATCAGTGCATGCATCGTGGTCAGCCGTGGTCCAGTGCGATCAGCCACGTGGTGGTGCATGATCGGTCGTGAAGAATATGTCTGTGGTCCCGGATCTGTGGTGATCAGCCCAGGTTTTCAGCGCGCGATCGCCACCTGATCAGTGCATGATCACCCGTGATCAGTGCATGCATCAACCGTGGTGATCAGTGTAGTCCCAGCACGCTGATCGGTGCGCGTCCAGCCCTTGATCAGAGCATGATGAGGCACGTGTTCAGTGCGTTATCCCGGTAATGTGATCAGTGCATTGCTCAGTAATGTGATCAGTGTATGAACGGCCTCGTGATCAGTGCATGAACAGCCTCGTGATCGGTGCATGATCAGCGGCGTGGTCAGTGCATGATCGATACGTGATCAGTTCGCGTCACCGTGATCAGTGGAACATCAACGTCAGTGCATGATCCCAGCCCGCGTGATCGGTGCATGATCAGCTTCGCGGTCGGTGATCATATCGTGAGATGCATGATCGATCGCGTGTTCGGTGCATGATCATGCGTGATCAGTGCATGATCAGCCAGGTGATCAGTACGTGATCAGCCTCATGTTCAGTGCATGATCAGCCGCGTGATCAGTGCATGATCGCCCGCGTGAACATTGCATGCAGATCCGTGATCAATGCATGATCCTTCCCGCGTGATCGTGAATAATCAGCCACGTGATCAGTGCATGTTCAGTCGTCATCAACCGCGTGATCGATACACGCGGGATCAGTATGATCGATCCCATGTCAGTGCATATTTTAGCGTGATCGGTGCATGATCCAGCACATGCGTAATCGGTATGTATAATCAGCCTCGTGATCAGTGCATTTACGGTCATGATCGTGCGCAATCCAGCTTCGCGTGATCAGTACATGATCAGTCACGTGATCCCGGTGCATGATCAGCCGCGTGATCAGTGCATGATCATCCGTGATCAGTACATGATCAACCCGTGATCAGTTCAAGCGTCAAGTATGTGATCAGCCGTCAGATAGACAGTCAATGTCATCATCGTGCAGTTTGCCGATCCGTAATCAGTGAATGATCCGCCGAAGCGTGTTCAGTGCATTATCAGCCATGTGATCAGTGCATGATCAGACCTGCGTGTTCAGTGCATAGACGATCTCGTGATGGTGTATGACCAGCTTCGTGATCAGTGCATGTCTGCAGCGTGATCGGTGCATGATCGTCCGCGTGATCCAGTTGTGATCCCGAGCGTGGTCTGTGCATGATCCTGCCACGTGATCAGTGCGCCCGATCCCAGGGCGTGATCAGTGCATGATCGCCCACGTAGTCAGTGCATGTTCCAGCCGTGATCAGTACATGATCGTCGCGTGATCAGTACAGGCCATCAGTCAGTCGTGATCGGTGCATGATCAGCCACGTGATCAGTACATGATCATCTGCGTGAAGAGTGCGTGATCAGCCGCGTGATCAGTGTATCGACTCGCGTGATCAGTGCATGATCAGCCATGGGATCCCGGTGCAATAGCCCGTGATCAGTGGCATTTCAGTCTCTCGTGATCGTGCATGTTCAGCGTCAATGCATGATCAGTGCGTGAACAGGCACGTGATCAGTGCATGATCAGCCGCGTGATCGTGTCATGATCAGCTTCCGTGATCGGTTCATGATCCGTCGCGTGATCAGTGCATGATCAGCCACGTGGTCAGTGCATGATCAGCCAGGTAATCAGTGCATGATCGATCGCGTGATCAGTGCGCGATCAGCCGCGTGATCCCAGTGCATGATCAGGCCCGTGATCAGTGCATGATCAGGCCGTGATCAGTGCATGATTAATCGTGATCGGTGTGATCAGTCACATTGGTCATTATGATCTTGCCTCGTGATCAGTGCACGATCAGTCACGTGATCAGTGCATGTTCCAGTCCGTGATCAGTGCATGATCAGCCCGCGGTAATCAGCCATGTCATGCAGTGATCGGGCCCGTGATCAGTATATGATCAGCCACGTGATCAGTGCATGATCAGTAACGTGATCAGTGCATGTTCAGCCCATGTGATCAGTGCATGAACGGTCAGCGTGATCAGTTTATGATCAGCCGTGATCGGTGCATTGTCGGCACGTGTTCGGTGAATGATCACCCGCGTGATCGGTGCATTATCGGCCGCGTGATCAGTGCATGATCAGTCGCGTGATAGTGCATGATCATTCACGTGATCAGTGTATGATCAACCACGTGATCAGTGCATGGCGTGCACGTGATCAGTGTATGATCAGTCACGTGATCAGTGCATGATCAGTCCCGTGATAACGTCATGATCGGTCCGTGTGATCAGTGCACGTGATCACGTCAGGCGTGATCAGTGTGCATGATCAGCCACGTGATCAGTGCTTGATCAGGCGCGTGATCAGTGCTTGATCAGTCGCGTGATCGGTGTATGATCAACTTCACGTGATCAGTGCATGATCAGCCCGTGATCAGTGCATGATCAGCCGTGATCAGTGTATGATCAGGCGTGATCAGTGCATGACCAGCCGTATGTCGGTGATCGGTCCCGTGATCAGCCACGTGATCGGTGCATGATCCCACGTCGCGTGATCGGTCATGATCTCCCGTGATCAGTGCATGATCAGCCAGTCGTGATCAGTGCGTGATCGGCGTGATCAGTGCGTGATCAGTGCATGTGATCGGTGCGCGATCAGCCGCCGTGATCAGTGCATGATCAGCCCCGTGATCAGTGCATGCACAGTCGCGTGATCAGTTCATGCGCAAACACCGTGATCAGTGCATGATCAGCCCCGTGATCAGTGCATGTGATCAGCCACGTGATCAGTGCGTGATCAGCCATGTGATGTGCATGATCAGCCGCGTGATCGGTGCATGATCAGTCACGTGATCAGTGCATGATCAGCCACGTGATCGGTGCATGATCAGCCACGTGATCAGTGCATGATCAGCCACGTGATCAGTGCATGATCAGCCGCGTGATCAGTGCATGATCAGCCGCGTGATCAGTGCGGCATCACCCGCGTGATCAGTGCATGATGGCCCGTGATCAGTGCATGATGGTCCACGTGATCAGTGCATGATCAGCCGCGATCAGTGCATGATCAGCCACGTGATCGTGTTATGATCAGCTTCGTGATCAGTGCATTGATCAGCCCGCGTGATCGGTGAATGATCAGGCACGTGATCAGTGCATGATCAGCCTCGTGATCAGTGCATGATCCCAGTGTCGTGATCAGTGCATGATCTGCCGTGATCAGTGCATGATCAGCCGCGTGATCGGTGCATGATCAGGCACCGTGATCAGTGCATGATCAGTCCGTGATCAGTGCATGATCAGCTTCGCCGTGTTCAGTGCGCGCGGTCAGCCTCGTGATCGGTGTATGATCAGCCACGTGATCAGTGCGCGATCAGCCCGCGTGATCAGTGCATGATCAGCCGCGTGATGCGGTGCATGTGCCCGCGTGATCAGTACATGATCAGTCCGTGATCAGTGTACGTGATCAGCCATATGATCGGTGCGCGATCAGTCGTGATCAGTGCATGATCAGTCACGTGATCAGTGTGCGAAGCATGATCAATGGCGTGATGCGTGTGCGTGATCAGTACGTGATCGGTGTGATCAGCCTTGTGATCAGTGCATGATCAGCCGTGATCAGTATGATCAGCCTGCGTGATCGGTTCATGATCAGCCGCGTGATCAGTGCATGATCAGCTGCGTGATAAGTGCATGATCAGCCGTGATCAGTGCCTGATCCAGTCCGTGATCAGTGCATGACAGCCATGTGATCAGTGTATGATGCCGCGTTGTCAGTGCATGATCAGCAGCGTGATCAGTGCATGATCACCCACGTGATCAGTGCATGATCAGCTTCGTGATCAGTGCAAAATCAGTCATGTGATCAGTGCATGATCAGCCCGCGTGATCAGTGCATGGTCAGCCGTCTCGTGATCAGTGCATCAAGCTTCGTGATCGGTGTTATCAGCACGTGATCAGTGCATGATCAGCCACGTGATCAGTGCATGTGCCGCGTGATCGGTGCATGATCAGCTTCGTGATCAGTGCATGATCAGTCGCGTGATCGGTGCGCCGTCAGCCACGTGATCAGTGCATGATCGATCCGCGTGTCAGTGTGATCAGTCGCGTGATCAGTGCGTGATCAGCCGCGTGATCAGTGCATGATCGGCTTCGTGATCAGTGCATGTTCGCCGCGTGATCAGTGCATGATCAGATACGTGAGCCAGTGTATGATCGGGCGTCAAAGCACGTGATCAGTCGCGTGATCAGTGATACGTGAACAGTGATGAGTCAGCGCACGTGATCAGTGCATGATCAGCCACGTGATCGGTGCATGATCAGCCACGTGATCAGTGCATGATCAGTCAAGTGATCAGTGTATGATCAGTCGCGTGATCGGTGCATGATCAGCCACGTGATCGGTGCATGATCAGGGCCGTGATCAGTGCATGATCAGTCATGCGTGATCAGTGCATGATCAGGCCCGTGATCAGTGCATGATCAGTCACGTGATCAGTGCATGATCAGCCACGTGATCGGTATATGATCAGTCCGTGATCAGTGCATGATCAGCCCGTGATCAGTGCATGATCAGACATGCGTGATCAGTGCATTGTCAGCCGCGTGATCAGTGCATGATCAGCCGCCGCGTGATCAGTGCATGATCAGCCCCGTGATCGGTGCATGATCGGTCCCGTGATCGTGATCAGTGGATGATCGGTGTCGTGATCATGTGCGTGATGAGCCGCGTGATCAGTGCATGATCAGCACGTGATCGGTACATTATGATAATCGCGTGATCAGTGCATGATCAGCCATGTGATCAGTGCATGATCAGCCGCGTGATCAGTGCATGTTCAGCCTCGTGATCAGTGCATGATCGCCGCGTGATCAGTGCATGATCATCCGCGTGATCAGTGCATGATCAGCCCGCGTGATCAGTGCATGATCAGCCACGTGATCAGTGCATGATCAGCCAGGTGATCAGTGCATGATCAGCCACGTGATCAGTGCATGATCAGCCCGTGATCAGTGCATGATCAGGCGCGTGATCAGTGCCTGATCAGCCACGTGATCAGTGCATGAACAGTCACGTGATCAGTGCATGAGTCAGCCGCGTGATCAGTGCATGATCAGCCACGTGATCAGTGCATGATCAGCCACGTGATCAGTGCATGCGATCAGCCATGTGATCAGTGCATTTTTTTCCGTCGTGTTCAGTGCATGATCAGCCCGTGATCAGTGCATGATCAGCCGCGTGATCAGTGCATGATCGGCGCGTGATCAGTGCATGATCGAGCCACGTGATCAGTGCATGTCACGGTCGTGATCAGTGCATGATCAGGTCACGTGATCGGTGCGCGGTCAGCCAAGTGATCAGTGCATGATCAGCGCGTGATCACCTGCATGATCAGCAACGTGATCAGTGCATGTGGGTGATCAGTGCATGATCAGTTCGTGGTGATCCAGCCAGCCGTGATCAGTGCATGATCAGCCACGTGATCAGTGCATGATCAGCTGCGTGATCAGTGCATGATCGATCACGTGATCAGTGTATGGGTGGCCGGTGATCAGTGCCAATCAGCCACGTGATCGGTGCATGTTCAGCCACGTGATCAGTGCATGATCAGCCGCGTGATCAGTGCATGCGGTCCGTGATCAGTGTGGTGTATGATCAGCCGTGATCGGTGCATGGTCAGCCACGTGATCGGTGCATGATCAGGCGCGTGAAGAGTGCATGATCAGT
>NW_027218886.1:0-10412 GCF_027580195.1 Bos mutus
GATCACCTGTTTCTCAGGCAATGATCAGTGACTGACAGGCGCTGATCGTGGGACTGTGCACGCACTGATCACGTGTCTATCATGCACTGATCACGTGACTGCGCATGCAATGATGACGTGGCTGATCGGGCAATGATCACGTGTTTATCAGGCAGTGATCAGTGACTGACAGGCGCTGATCGTGGGACTGTGCACGCACTGATCACGTCTCTGATCATGCACTGACACCGGGACTGAGCATGGACTGATCACATGACTATCATGTAGTGATCACGTTACTTAATGGCACTGATCATGTGACTGATCATGCGCTGATCATGTTTGCTATCATACATTGATCATGTGCCTCTGGAGGCAACAAACAAAGAGCTGAGTAGGCATGAATCAAACAGTCAGCAGGCAATAATCTTGGAATTCATCTGTGAGGAATCATGGTGCTAAGCTGGCAATAATCAAGCAGCTGAGCAGGCAGGACTTATGCAGCAAAGCTGGCAATTGTCAAGCAGATGACAGGCAGAAATCGTGCAGCTCAGCTGGCAATTGGCAAGCAGATGAGCAGACAGTAATCACGCAGCTCAGCAGGCCATGATCACGTGACTGAGCACGCACTGTTCACGTGGCTGATCATACACTGTTCACGTGATTGATCATGCACTGATCACTTGGATATCATGCACTGATCACGTGGCTGATCATACACTGTTCACGTGTCTGATCATGCACTGATCACGTGGCTGATCATACACTGCCCACATAACTGATCATGCACTGATCACGTGGCTATAATGCACTGATCACGTGGCTGAACATGCACTGTTCACGTGGCTGATCACACACCTGTCACGTGACTAATCATGAACTGATCACGTGGGTATCATGCACTGATCATGTGGATATCATGCACTGCTCACGTGGCTGAACATGCAATGATCACGTAGCTACCATGTACTGGTCACGTGACTGATCATGCACTGATCTCGTAATTGATCATGCACTGATCACGTGGCTGATCATGCACTGATCACGTGTCTGATCATACACTGATCACGTGACTGATCATGCACTGATCACGTGACTGATCATGCACTGATCACGTGGCTATCATGCACTGATCACTCGGCTGGTCATACACAGATCACGATCACCTGGTCATGCACAGATCACGTGACTGATCAATCATGAACTGATCAGGTGGCTATCATGCACTGATCACGTGGATATCATGCACTGATCACATGGCTGATAACACACATATCACGTGACTGATCATGCAGTGGTCACGTGGCTATCATGCACTGATTACGTGGCTATCATGCACTGATCACGTGGCTGATCTTGCACTGATCACATAATTGATCATGCACTGATCACGTGACTGATCATGCACTGATCACGTGACTGATCACGCACCCATCAGGTGACTGATCATGCACTGATCACGTGGCTATCATGCACTGTTCACGTGTCTGATCATACACTGATCACGTACCTGGTCATGCACAGATCACGTGACTAATCATGAACTGATCACGTAGGTTTCATGCACTGATCACGAGGATATCATGCACAGATCACGTGGCTGATCATACACCTATCACTTGACTGATCATGCACTGATCACGTGGCTCTCATGCACTGATCACGTGGCTTATCATACACTGCTCTCGTAACTGATCATGCACTGATCACGGTGCTATCAGGTACTGATCACCGGGCTGATCATGCAATGATCACATAGCTACCATGTACTGGTCACGTGACTGATCATGCACTGATCACGTAAATGATCATGCACTGATCACGTGACTGATCATGCACTGATCACGTGACTGATCATGAACTGATCACGTGGCTATCATGCAATGATCAGGTGGCTATCATTCACTGATCTGGTGGCTATCATTCACTGATCATGTGTCGAATTATGCAATGATCACGTGACTGATTATGCACTGATTACGTGACTGATCATGCACTGATCACCTGGCTATCATGCACTGATCAGGTGTCTATCATTCACTTGTCACGTGGCTGATCATGCACTGATCATGTGAATGATCATGCACTAATCACGTGGCTATCATGCACTGATAACGTGGCTGATCATACACTGCTTATGTAACTGATCATGCACTGATCACAGGGCTGTCATGTACTGACCACGTGGCTGATCATGCAATGATCTCGTAGCTACCATGTACAGGTCACGTGACTCATCATGCACTGATCACGGAAATATTCATGCACTGATCACGTGACTGATCATGCACTGATCACGTGGCTGATCATGCACTGATCACGTGTCTGATCATACACTGATCACGTGACTGATCATGCACTGATCACGTGACTGATCATGCAATGATCACGTGGCTATCAAGCAATGATCAGGTGGCTATCATTCACTTATCTGCTGGCTATCATTCACTGATCATGTGTCGAATTATTCAATGATCACGTGACTGATAATGCACTGATTACGTGACTGATCATGCACTGATACCGTGACTGAGCATGGACTGATCACATGACTATCATGTAGTGATCACGTGACTTAATGGCGCTGATCATGTGACTGATCATGCGCTGATCATGTTTGCTATCATACACTGATCATGTGCCTCTGGAGGCAATAAACAAAGAGCTGAGTAGGCACGAATCAAACAGTCAGCAGGCAATAATCATGGAACTCAGCTGTGAGGAATCATGCTGCCCAGCTGGCAATAATCAAGCAGCTGAGCAGGCAGGAATTACGCAGCACAGCTGGCAATTGTCATGCAGATGAGCCGGCAGGAATCACGCAGCTCAGCAGGCCCTGATCTCGTGACTCTGCAGGCACTGATCACGTGGCTGATCAAGTCCAGATCACGTGATTGAGCATGCACTGATCACTTGGCTATCATGCACTGATCACGTGACTGTGCATGCACTGATGACGTGGCTGATCAGGCACTGATCACATGGCTCATCATGCACTGATCACCTGTTTCTCAGGCAATGATCAGTGACTGACAGGCGCTGATCGTGGGACTGTGCACGCACTGATCACGTGTCTATCATGCACTGATCACGTGACTGCGCATGCAATGATGACGTGGCTGATCGGGCAATGATCACGTGTTTATCAGGCAGTGATCAGTGACTGACAGGCGCTGATCGTGGGACTGTGCACGCACTGATCACGTGGCTGATCATGCACTGATACCGGGACTGAGCATGGACTGATCACATGACTATCATGTAGTGATCACGTGACTTAATGGCACTGATCATGTGACTGATCATGCGCTGATCATGTTTGCTATCATACATTGATCATGTGCCTCTGGAGGCAACAAACAAAGAGCTGAGTAGGCACGACTCAAACAGTCAGCAGGCAATAATCTTGGAATTCATCTGTGAGGAATCATGGTGCTAAGCTGGCAATAATCAAGCAGCTGAGCAGGCAGGACTTATGCAGCACAGCTGGCAATTGTCAAGCAGATGACAGGCAGAAATCGTGCAGCTCAGCTGGCAATTGGCAAGCAGATGAGCAGACAGTAATCACGCAGCTCAGCAGGCCATGATCACGTGACTGAGCACGCACTGTTCACGTGGCTGATCATACACTGTTCACGTGATTGATCATGCACTGATCACTTGGATATCATGCACTGATCACGTGGCTGATCATACACTGTTCACGTGTCTGATCATGCACTGATCACGTGGCTGATCATACACACTGCTCACGTAACTGATCATGCACTGATCACGTGGCTATCATGCACTGATCACGTGGCTGAACATGCACTGTTCACGTGGCTGATCACACACCTGTCACGTGACTAATCATGAACTGATCACGTGGGTATCATGCACTGATCACGTGGATATCATGCACTGCTCACGTGGCTGAACATGCAATGATCACGTAGCTACCATGTACTGGTCACGTGACTGATCATGCACTGATCTCGTAATTGATCATGCACTGATCACGTGGCTGATCATGCACTGATCACGTGTCTGATCATACACTGATCACGTGACTGATCATGCACTGCTCACGTGACTGATCATGCACTGGTCACGTGGCTATCATGCACTGATCACTCGGCTGGTCATACACAGATCACGTACCTGGTCATGCACAGATTACGTGACTAATCATGAACTGATCAGGTGGCTATCATTCACTGATCACATGGATATCATGCACTGATCACATGGCTGATCACACACGTATCATGTGACTGATCATGCAGTGGTCACGTGGCTATCATGCACTGATTACGTGACTATCATGCACTGATCACGTGGCTGATCATGCACTGATCACATAATTGATCATGCACTGATCACGTGACTGATCATGCACTGATCACGTGACTGATCATGCAATGATCACGTGGCTATCAAGCAATGATCAGGTGGCTATCATTCACTTATCTGCTGGCTATCATTCACTGAGCATGTGTCGAATTATTCAATGATCACGTGACTGATAATGCACTGATTACGTGACTGATCATGCACTGATACCGTGACTGAGCATGGACTGATCACATGACTATCATGTAGTGATCACGTGACTTAATGGCGCTGATCATGCGCTGATCATGTTTGCTATCATACACTGATCATGTGCCTCTGGAGGCAATAAACAAAGAGCTGAGTAGGCACGAATCAAACAGTCAGCAGGCAATAATCATGGAACTCAGCTGTGAGGAATCATGCTGCCCAGCTGGCAATAATCAAGCAGCTGAGCAGGCAGGAATTACGCAGCACAGCTGGCAATTGTCATGCAGATGAGCCGGCAGGAATCACGCAGCTCAGCAGGCCCTGATCACGTGACTCTGCAGGCACTGATCACGTGGCTGATCAAGTCCAGATCACGTGATTGAGCATGCACTGATCACGTGGCTATCATGCACTGATCACGTGACTGTGCATGCACTGATGACGTGGCTGATCAGGCACTGATCACATGGCTCATCATGCACTGATCACCTGTTTCTCAGGCAATGATCAGTGACTGACAGGCGCTGATCATGGGACTGTGCACGCACTGATCACGTGGCTATCATGCACTGATCACGTGACTCGCGCATGCAATGATGACGTGGCTGATCGGGCACTGATCACGTGTTTATCAGGCAGTGATCAGTGACTGACAGGCGCTGATCGTGGGACTGTGCACGCACTGATCACGTGGCTGATCATGCACTGATACCGGGACTGAGCATGGACTGATCACATGACTATCATGTAGTGATCACGTGACTTAATGGCACTGATCATGTGACTGATCATGCGCTGATCATGTTTGCTATCATCCATTGATCATGTGCCTCTGGAGGCAACAAACAAACAAAGAGCTGAGTAGGCACGACTCAAACAGTCAGCAGGCAATAATCTTGGAATTCATCTGTGAGGAATCATGGTGCTAAGCTGGCAATAATCAAGCAGCTGAGCAGGCAGGACTTATGCAGCACAGCTGGCAATTGTCAAGCAGATGACAGGCAGAAATCGCAGCTCAGCTGGCAATTGGCAAGCAGATGAGCAGACAGTAATCACGCAGCTCAGCAGGCCATGATCACGTGACTGAGCACGCACTGTTCACGTGGCTGATCATACACTGTTCACGTGATTGATCATGCAATGATCACGTAGCTACCATGTACTGGTCACGTGACTGATCATGCACTGATCTCGTAATTGATCATGCACTGATCACGTGGCTGATCATGCACTGATCACGTGTCTGATCATACACTGATCACGTGACTGATCATGCACTGCTCACGTGACTGATCATGCACTGATCACGTGGCTATCATGCACTGATCACTCGGCTGGTCATACACAGATCACGTACCTGGTCATGCACAGATCACGTGACTAATCATGAACTGATCAGGTGGCTATCATTCACTGATCACATGGATATCATGCACTGATCACATGGCTGATCACACACGTATCATGTGACTGATCATGCAGTGGTCACGTGGCTATCATGCACTGATTACGTGGCTATCATGCACTGATCACGTGGCTGATCATGCACTGATCACATAATTGATCATGCACTGATCACGTGACTGATCATGCACTGATCACGTGACTGATCATGCACTGATCACGCGACCGATCATGCACTGATCACGTGGCTATCATGCACTGTTCACCTGGCTGATCCTGCAATGATCACGTAGCTACCATGTACTGGTCACGTGACTGATCATGCACAGATCACGTAATTGATCATGCACTGATCAGGTGACTGATCATGCACTGTTCACTTGACTGATCATGCACAGATCACGTGACTGATCATGCACTGATCAGGTGGCTATCATGCACTGCTCACGTGGCTGGTCATGCAATGAATGCATAGCTGCCATGTACTGGTCACGTGACTGATCATGCACAGATCACGTAAAGGATCATGCACTGATCACGTGACTAATCATGAACTGATCATGTGACTGATCATGCACTGATCACGTGACTGATCATGCACTGATCACGGGGCTATAATGCAGTGATCACGTGTCTGATCATACACGGATCACGTGCCTGGTCATGCACAGATCACGTGACTAATCATGAACTGATCATGTAGGTTTCATGCACTGATCACGAGGATATCATGCACAGATCACGTGGCTGATCATACACCTATCACTTGACTGATCATGCACTGATCACGTGGCTCTCATGCACTGATCACGTGGCTTATCATACACTGCTCTCGTAACTGATCATGCACTGATCACGGTGCTATCAGGTACTGATCACGGGGCTGATCATGCAATGATCACATAGCTACCATGTACTGGTCACGTGACTGATCATGCACTGATCACGTGACTGATCATGAACTGATCACGTGGCTATCATGCAATGATCAGGTGGCTATCATTCACTGATCTGGTGGCTATCATTCACTGATCATGTGTCGAATTATGCAATGATCACGTGACTGATTATGCACTGATTACGTGACTGATCATGCACTGATCACCTGGCTATCATGCACTGATCAGGTGTCTATCATTCACTTGTCACGTGGCTGATCATGCACTGATCATGTGAATGATCATGCACTAATCACGTGGCTATCATGCACTGATAACGTGGCTGATCATACACTGCTTATGTAACTGATCATGCACTGATCACAGGGCTGTCATGTACTGACCACGTGGCTGATCATGCAATGATCTCGTAGCTACCATGTACAGGTCACGTGACTCATCATGCACTGATCACGGAAATATTCATGCACTGATCACGTGACTGATCATGCACTGATCACGTGGCTGATCATGCACTGATCACGTGTCTGATCATACACTGATCACGTGACTGATCATGCACTGATCACGTGACTGATCATGCACTGATCACGTGGCTGATCAAGCAATGATCAGGTGGCTATCATTCACTTATCTGCTGGCTATCATTCACTGATCATGTGTCGAATTATTCAATGATCACGTGACTGATAATGCACTGATTACGTGACTGATCATGCACTGATACCGTGACTGATCATGGACTGATCACATGACTATCATGCAGTGATCACGTGGCTGATCATGCGCTGATGATGCGTTTGCTATCATGTACTGATCATGTGACTCTGGAGGCACTAAACAAAGAGCTGATCAGGCACTGATCAAACAGTCAGCAGGATCAATCATGGAACTACACTGATCACGTGACAGATCATGCACTGCAAGCAGCTGTGCACTGATCACGCAGCTGGTCAGCTG
Source organism: Bos mutus (assembly GCF_027580195.1). Classification (NCBI taxonomy): domain Eukaryota; kingdom Metazoa; phylum Chordata; class Mammalia; order Artiodactyla; family Bovidae; genus Bos; species Bos mutus. The sequence continues at coordinate 7,767 of NW_027218886.1, forward strand.
GCAATGATCATGCACTGATCACGCAGGCTGGTCGCGAATCAGCACGCACTGATCACGTACCTGATCATCATGGTCAGATTGCGTGATCAGTAATCATGAACTGATCAGCGTGGCTGATCGGCTGGCACTGATCACATGGCTGATCATGCACTGATCACGTGATTGATCATGCACTGATCACTGTGACTGATCATGCACTGATCACGTGGCTATCATGCACTGATCACGTGACTGATCATGCACTGATCACGTGGCTGATCATGCACTGATCACTGAGGCAATGATTGATCATGCACTGATCACGTGACTGATCATGCACTGATCACGTGACTGATCATGCAATGATCACGTGGCTATCATGCAATGATCACGTGGCTGATCGGGCACTGATCTGCTGGCTGTTCATTCAGGCAGTGATCATGTGACTGATCAGGCACTGATCACGTGACTGATCATGCACTGATCACGTGACTGATCATGCACTGATACCGTGACTGAGCATGGACTGATCACATGACTATCATGCAGTGATCACGTGACTTAATGGCACTGATCACGTGACTGATCATGCGCTGATCATGTTTGCTATCATACACACTGATCATGTGCCTCTGGAGGCAATAAACAAAGAGCTGAGTAGGCACTGATCAAACAGTCAGCAGGCAATAATCATGGAACTCATCTGTGAGGAATCATGCTGCTCAGCTGGCAATAATCAAGCAGCTGAGCAGGCAGGACTTATGCAGCACAGCTGGCAATTGTCATGCAGATGAGCAGGCAGGAATCACGCAGCTCAGCAGGCCTGATCACGTGACTCTGCAGGGCATGATCACGTGGCTGATCAAGTCCAGATCACGTGATTGAGCATGCACTGATCACGTGGCTATCATGCACTGATCACGTGACTGTGCATGCACTGATGACGTGGCTGATCAGGCACTGATCACATGGCTCATCATGCACTGATCACCTGTTTCTCAGGCAATGATCAGTGATGACGGCGCTGATCATGGGACTGTGCACGCACTGATCACGTGGCTATCATGCACTGATCACGTGACTGCGCATGCAATGATGACGTGGCTGATCGGGCACTGATCACGTGTTTATCAGGCAGTGATCAGTGACTGACAGGCGCTGATCGTGGGACTGTGCACGCACTGATCACGTGGCTGATCATGCACTGATACCGGGACTGAGCATGGACTGATCACATGACTATCATGTAGTGATCACGTGACTTAATGGCACTGATCATGTGACTGATCATGCGCTGATCATGTTTGCTATCATGCATTGATCATGTGCCTCTGGAGGCAACAAACAAAGAGCTGAGTAGGCATGACTCAAACAGTCAGCAGGCAATAATCTTGGAATTCATCTGTGAGGAATCATGGTGCTAAGCTGGCACTAATCAGCAGCTGAGCAGGCAGGACTTATGCAGCAAAGCTGGCAATTGTGGCAGATGACAGGCAGAAATCACGTCAGCTGATCATTGGCAAGCAGATCAGCAGACAGTAATCACGATCAGCAGGCCATGATCACGATGACTGATCATGCACTGATCACGTGGCTGATCATACACTGTTCACGTGATTGATCATGCAATGATCACGTGGCTATCATGCACTGGATCACGTGACTGATCATGGCACTGATCACGTGCCTGATCATGCACTGATCACGTGGCTATCATGCACTGATCACGTGCCTGTGGAGCGATCACTGATCAGGTGGCTGATCATTCACTGATCACATGGATATCATGCACTGATCACTCGCAGCTGGCTGAGGACTCACGCGTATCATGTGACTAATCATGCAGTGGTGACGTGGATATCATGCACTGATTGGCTGATGGCTATCATAATGTGACTGATCAGTGGTCACGCTGATCATGCACTGATCACGTGGCTGATCGCGCACTGATCACGTGGCTGATCATGCACTGATCACGTGATTGATCATGCACTGATCACGTGATGATCATGCACTGATGATCATGCACTGACCCGATCATGCACTGATCACGTGGCTATCATGCACTGTTCACCTGGCTGATCCTGCAATGATCACGTAGCTACCATGTACTGGTCACGTGACTGATCATGCACAGATCACGTAATTGATCATGCACTGATCAGCTGACTGATCATGCACTGTTCACTTGACTGATCATGCACAGATCACGTGACTGATCATGCACTGATCAGGTGGCTATCATGCACTGCTCACGTGGCTGGTCATGCAATGAATGCATAGCTGCCATGTACTGGTCACGTGACTGATCATGCACAGATCACGTAAAGGATCATGCACTGATCACGTGACTAATCATGAACTGATCATGTGACTGATCATGCACTGATCACGTGACTGATCATGCACTGATCACGGGGCTATAATGCAGTGATCACGTGTCTGATCATACACGGATCACGTGCCTGGTCATGCACAGATCACGTGACTAATCATGAACTGATCACGAAGGTTTCATGCACTGATCACGAGGATATCATGCACAGATCACGTGGCTGATCATACACCTATCACTTGACTGATCATGCACTGATCACGTGGCTCTCATGCACTGATCACGTGGCTTATCATACACTGCTCGTAACTGATCATGCACTGATCACGGTG
>NW_027218887.1:0-14489 GCF_027580195.1 Bos mutus
GCTGAGCTGCGTGATTCCTGCTTGATCAGCTCCATGATTTGTGCCTGCTGAGCTGCGTGATTCCTGCCTGCTCAGCTTCTTGATTGTGCATGCTGAGCTGCGTGATTCCTGCTTGCTCAGCTCCATATTTTTGCCTGCTGAGCAGCGTGATTCCTGCTTGCTCATCTCCATGATTATTGCCTGCTGAGCTGCGTGATTCCTGCTTGCTCAGCTCCATGATTATTGCCTGCTGAGCTGCGTGATTCCTGCTTGCTCAGCTCCATGATTGTGCCTGCTGAGCTGCGTGATTCCTGCCTGCTCATCTTAGTGCATGATTGTGCCTGCTGAGCTGCGTGATTCCTGCTTATCCTCAGCTCTCCATGATTATTGCCTGCTGAGCTGCGTGATTCCTGCCTGCTCAGCTCCATGATTATTGCCTGCTGAGCTGCGTGATTCCTGCCTGCTCAGCTCATGTGATTATTGCCTGCTGAGCTGCGTGATTCCTGCCTGCTCAGCTCCATATTTATTGCCTGCTGAGCTGCGTGATTCCTGCTTGCTCAGCTCCATTATTTATTGCCTGCTGATTCCTGCTGCGTGATTCCTGCTGCGTGATTTGCTCAGCTCCATATTTATTGCCTGCTGAGCTGCGTGATTCCTGCCTGCTCAGCTCCTTGATTATTGCATGCTGAGCTGCGTGATTCCTGCTTGCTCAGCTCCATATTTATTGCCTGCTGAACTGCGTGATTCCTGCTTGCTCAGCTCCATATTTATTGCCTGCTGAGCTGCGTGATTCCTGCCTGCTCAGCTCCATGATTATTGCCTGCTGAGCTGCGTGATTCCTGCCTTCTCAGCTCCATGATTATTGCCTGCTGAGCTGCGTGATTCCTGCCTGCTCAGCTTCTTGATTATTGCCTGCTGAGCTGCGTGATTCCTGCTTGCTCAGCTCCATGATTATTGCCTGCTGAGCTGCGTGATTCCTGCCTGCTCAGCTTCTTCATTATTGCCTGCTGAGCTGCGTGATTCCTGCCTGCTCAGCTCCATGATTATTGCCTGCTGAGCTGCGTGACTTTTTTGCCTGCTCAGCTCCATGATTATTGCCTGCTGAGCTGCGTGATTCCTGCCTGCTCAGCTCCATGATTGTGCCTGCTGAGCTGCGTGATTCCTGCCTGCTCAGCTCCGTGATTATTGCCTGCTGAGCTGCGTGATTCCTGCTTGCTCAGCTCCATATTTATTGCCTGCTGAGCTGCGTGATTCCTGCCTGCTCAGCTTCTTGATTTATTGCCTGCTGAGCTGCGTGATTCCTGCTTGCTCAGCTCCATGATTTTTGCCTGCTGAGCTGCGTGATTCCTGCCTGCTCAGCTCCATGATTATTGCCTGCTGAGCTGCGTGATTCCTGCTTGCTCAGCTCCATGATTATTGCCTGCTGAGCTGCGTGATTCCTGCTTGCTCAGCTCCATGATTATTGCCTGCTGAGCTGCGTGATTCCTGCTTGCTCAGCTCCATGATTATTGCCTGCTGAGCTGCGTGATTCCTGCTTGCTCAGCTCCATGATTATTGCCTGCTGAGCTGCGTGATTCCTGCTTGCTCAGCTCCATATTTTTTGCCTGCTGAGCTGCGTGATTCCTGCTTGCTCATCTCCATGATTATTGCCTGCTGAGCTGCGTGATTCCTGCTTGCTCAGCTCCATGATTATTGCCTGCTGAGCTGCGTGATTCCTGCTTGCTCAGCTTCATATTTATTGCCTGCTGAGCTGCGTGATTCCTGCCTGCTCAGCTCCTTGATTATTGCCTGCTGAGCTGCGTGATTCCTGCTTGCTCAGCTCCATATTTATTGCCTGCTGAGCTGTGTGATTCCTGCCTGCTCAGCTTCTTGATTATTGCCTGCTGAGCTGCGTGATTCCTGCTTGCTCAGCTCCATATTTATTGCCTGCTGAGCTGCGTGATTCCTGCCTGCTCAGCTCCTTGATTATTGCCTGCTGAGCTGCGTGATTCCTGCTTGCTCAGCTCCATGATTATTGCCTGCTGAGCTGCGTGATTCCTGCTTGCTCAGCTCCATGATTATTGCCTGCTGAGCTGCGTGATTCCTGCCTGCTCAGCTTCTTGATTATTGCATGCTGAGCTGCGTGATTCCTGCTTGCTCAGCTCCATGATTATTGCCTGCTGAGCTGCGTGATTCCTGCCTGCTCATCTCCATGATTATTGCCTGCTGAGCTGCGTATTTAGTGCCTGCTCCGTCCCGAGAGAGGAGCCGGCTGAGTCACGGGATTTGAGTCTGCTTATCCACTTCATTACAGCCTTCAGCTCCATGATTATTGCCTGCTAAGTTGCGTGATTCCTGCCTGCTCAGGTCTGTGAGTATTGCATGCTGAGTTGCGTGATTCCTGCCTGCTCAGCTCCGTGATTATTGCCTGCTGAGCTGCGTGATTCCTGCCTGCTCATCTCCATGATTATTGCCTGCTGAGCTGCGTGATTCCTGCTTGCTCAGCTCCATGATTAGTGCCTGCTGAGCTGCGTGATTCCTGCTTTCTCAGCTCCATGATTATTGCCTGCTGAGCTGCGTGATTCCTGCCTGCTCAGCTTCTTCATTATTGCATGCTGAGCTGCGTGATTCCTGCTTGCTCAGCTTCTTGATTATTGCATGCTGAGCTGCGTGATTCCTGCTTGCTCAGCTCCATATTTATTGCCTGCTGAGCAGCGTGATTCCTGCTTGCTCATCTCCATGATTATTGCCTGCTGAGCTGCGTGATTCCTGCTTGCTCATCTCCATGATTACTGCCTGCTGAGCTGCGTGATTCCTGCCTGCTCAGCTTTTTGATTATTGCATGCTGAGCTGCGTAATTAGTGCCTCTTCAGTCCCGAGAGAGGAGCCGGCTGAGTCACGAGATTTGAGTCTGCTTATCCACTTCATTACATCCTTCAGCTCCATGATTATTGCCTGCTAAGTTGCGTGATTCCTGCCTGCTCAGGTCTGTGAGTATTGCATGCTGAGTTGCGTGATTCCTGCCTGCTCAGCTCCGTGATTATTGCCTGCTGAGCTGCGTGATTCCTGCTTGCTCAGCTCCATATTTATTGCCTGCTGAGCTGCGTGATTCCTGCCTGCTCAGCTTCTTGATTATTGCATGCTGAGCTGCGTGATTCCTGCTTGCTCAGCTCCATATTTATTGCCTGCTGAGCTGCGTGATTCCTGCCTGCTCAGCTTCTTGATTATTGCCTGCTGAGCTGCGTGATTCCTGCTTGCTCAGCTCCATATTTATTGCCTGCTGAGCAGCGTGATTCCTGCTTGCTCATCTCCATGATTATTGCCTGCTGAGCTGCGTGATTCCTGCTTGCTCAGCTCCATGATTATTGCCTGCTGAGCTGCGTGATTCCTGCTTGCTCAGCTCCATGATTACTGCCTGCTGAGCTGCGTGATTCCTGCCTGCTCAGCTTTTTGATTATTGCCTGCTGAGCTGCGTGATTCCTGCTTGCTCATCTCCATGATTATTGCCTGCTGAGCTGCGTAATTAGTGCCTGCTCAGTCCGAGAGAGCCTGCTGGGCTGCGTGCCGGCTGAGTCACGTGATTTGAGTCTGCTTATCCACTTCATTACAGCCTTCAGCTCCATGATTATTGCCTGCTGCTACGTTGCGTGATTCCTGCCTGCTCAGGTCCGTATTTATTGCCTGCTGACCTGCGTGATTCCTGCCTGCTCAGCGTCTTGATTATTGCCTGCTGAGCTGCGTGATTCCTGCTTGCTCAGCTCCATGATTGTGCCTGCTGAGCTGCGTGATTCCTGCTTGCTCAGCTCCATGATTTATTGCCTGCTGAGCTGCGTGATTCCTGCCTGCTCAGCTCCTTGATTATTGCCTGCTGAGCTGCGTGATTCCTGCTTGCTCAGCTCCATGATTATTGCCTGCTGAGCTGCGTGATTCCTGTTTGCTCAGCTCCATATTATTGCCTGCTGAGCTGCGTGATTCCTGCCTGCTCAGCTTCTTGATTATTGCATGCTGAGCTGCGTGATTCCTGCTTGCTCAGCTCCATGATTATTGCCTGCTGAGCTGCGTGATTCCTGCTTGCTCATCTCCATGATTATTGCTTGCTGAGCTGCGTGATTAGTGCCTGCTCGCTCCCCGAGAGTGCCTGAGAGCCGCCTGAGTCACTGGATTTGAGTCTGCTTATCCACTGCGTGATTACTGCCTTCAGCTCCATGATTATTGCCTGCTGAGTTGCGTGATTCCTGCCTGCTCAGGTCTGTGAGTATTGCATGCTGAGTTGCGTGATTCCTGCCTGCTCAGCTCCGTGATTATTGCCTGCTGAGCTGCGTGATTCCTGCTTGATCAGCTCCATATTTATTGCCTGCTGAGCTGCGTGATTCCTGCCTGCTCAGCTTCTTGATTATTGCATGCTGAGCTGCGTGATTCCTGCTTGCTCAGCTCCATATTTATTGCCTGCTGAGCAGCGTGATTCCTGCTTGCTCATCTCCATGATTATTGCCTGCTGAGCTGCGTGATTCCTGCTTGCTCAGCTCCATGATTATTGCCTGCTGAGCTGCGTGATTCCTGCTTGCTCAGCTCCATATTTATTGCCTGCTGAGCTGCGTGATTCCTGCTTGATCAGCTCCATATTTATTGCCTGCTGAGCAGCGTGATTCCTGCTTGCTCATCTCCATGATTATTGCCTGCTGAGCTGCGTGATTCCTGCTTGCTCATCTCCATGATTATTGCCTGCTGAGCTGCGTGATTCCTGCTTGCTCAGCTTCTTGATTATTGCATGCTGAGCTGCGTGATTCCTGCTTGCTCAGCTCCATATTTATTGCCTGCTGAGCTGCGTGATTCCTGCTTGCTCATCTCCATGATTAGTGCCTGCTGAGCTGCGTGATTCCTGCTTGCTCATCTCCATGATTATTGCCTGCTGAGCTGCGTGATTCCTGCTTGCTCATCTCCATGATTACTGCCTGCTGAGCTGCGTGATTCCTGCCTGCTCAGCTTTTTGATTATTGCATGCTGAGCTGCGTAATTAGTGCCTCTTCAGTCCCAAGATTGTGCCTGATTTGAGTCTGCGTTATCCACTTCATTACATCCTTCAGCTCCATGATTATTGCCTGCTAAGTTGCGTGATTCCTGCCTGCTCAGGTCTGTGAGTATTGCATGCTGAGTTGCGTGATTCCTGCCTGCTCAGCTCCGTGATTATTGCCTGCTGAGCTGCGTGATTCCTGCTTGCTCAGCTCCATATTTATTGCCTGCTGAGCTGCGTGATTCCTGCCTGCTCAGCTCCTTGATTATTGCATGCTGAGCTGCGTGATTCCTGCTTGCTCAGCTCCATGATTATTGCCTGCTGAGCTGCGTGATTCCTGCTTGCTCAGCTCCATATTTATTGCCTGCTGAGCTGCGTGATTCCTGCCTGCTCAGCTCCATGATTGATTATTGCCTGCTGAGCTGCGTGATTCCTGCTTGCTCAGCTCGTGATTGATTCATTGCCTGCTGAGCTGCGTGATTCCTGCCTGCCTGCTCAGCTCCTTGATTATTGCATGCTGAGCTGCGTGATTCCTGCTTGCTCAGCTCCATGATTTTTGCCTGCTGAGCTGCGTGATTCCTGCCTGCTCAGCTTCTTGATTATTGCATGCTGAGCTGCGTGATTCCTGCTTGCTCAGCTCCATGATTATTGCCTGCTGAGCTGCGTGATTCCTGCTTGCTCAGCTCCATGATTTATTGCCTGCTGAGCTGCGTGATTCCTGCCTGCTCAGCTTCTTGATTATTGCCTGCTGAGCTGCGTGATTCCTGCTTGCTCAGCTCCATGATTATTGCCTGCTGAGCTGCGTGATTCCTGCCTGCTCAGCTTCTTGATTATTGCCTGCTGAGCTGCGTGATTCCTGCCTGCTCAGCTCCATGATTATTGCCTGCTGAGCTGCGTGATTCCTGCTTGCTCAGCTCCATGATTATTGCCTGCTGAGCTGCGTGATTCCTGCCTGCTCAGCTTCTTGATTATTGCATGCTGAGCTGCGTGATTCCTGCTTGCTCAGCTCCATATTTATTGCCTGCTGAACTGCGTGATTCCTGCTTGATCAGCTCCATATTTATTGCCTGCTGAGCTGCGTGATTCCTGCCTGCTCAGCTCCTTGATTATTGCCTGCTGAGCTGCGTGATTCCTGCTTGCTCAGCTCCATATTTATTGCCTGCTGAGCTGCGTGATTCCTGCTTGCTCATCTCCATGATTATTGCCTGCTGAGCTGCGTGATTCCTGCTTTCTCAGCTCCATGATTATTGCCTGCTGAGCTGCGTGATTCCTGCCTGCTCAGCTTCTTCATTATTGCATGCTGAGCTGCGTGATTCCTGCTTGCTCAGCTCCATGATTATTGCCTGCTGAGCTGCGTGATTCCTGCTTGCTCATCTCCATGATTATTGCTTGCTGAGCTGCGTAATTAGTGCCTGCTCCGTCCGAGAGATTCCTGCGGCTGAGTCACGGATTTGAGTCTGCTTATCCACTTCATTACAGCCTTCAGCTCCATGATTATTGCCTGCTAAGTTGCGTGATTCCTGCCTGCTCAGGTCTGTGAGTATTGCATGCTGAGTTGCGTGATTCCTGCCTGCTCAGCTCCGTGATTATTGCCTGCTGAGCTGCGTGATTCCTGCTTGTTCAGCTCCATATTTATTGCCTGCTGAGCTGCGTGATTCCTGCCTGCTCAGCTTCTTGATTATTGCATGCTGAGCTGCGTGATTCCTGCTTGCTCAGCTCCATATTTTGCCTGCTGAGCTGCGTGATTCCTGCTTGCTCATCTCCATGATTATTGCCTGCTGAGCTGCGTGATTCCTGCTTGCTCAGCTCCATGATTATTGCCTGCTGAGCTGCGTGATTCCTGCTTGCTCAGCTCCATGATTATTGCCTGCTGAGCTGCGTGATTCCTGCTTGCTCAGCTCCATGATTATTGCCTGCTGAGCTGCGTGATTCCTGCTTGCTCATCTCCATGATTATTTGCCTGCTGAGCTGCGTGATTAGTGCCTGCTCAGTCCCGAGAGAGGAGCCGGCTGCTCTGCGATTTTGAGTCTGCTTATCCACTTGATTCCTGCCATCAGCTCCATGATTGTGCCTGCTGAGCTGCGTGATTCCTGCTTGCTCAGCTCCATATTTATTGCCTGCTGAGCTGCGTGATTCCTGCCTGCTCAGCTCCTTGATTATTGCCTGCTGAGCTGCGTGATTCCTGCTTGCTCAGCTCCATATTTATTGCCTGCTGAGCTGCGTGATTCCTGCTTGCTCAGCTCCATGATTATTGCCTGCTGAGCTGCGTGATTCCTGCTTGCTCAGCTCCATGATTATTGCCTGCTGAGCTGCGTGATTCCTGCTTGCTCAGCTCCATATTTATTGCCTGCTGAGCTGCGTGATTCCTGCCTGCTCAGCTTCTTGATTATTGCATGCTGAGCTGCGTGATTCCTGCTTGCTCATCTCCATGATTATTGCCTGCTGAGCTGCGTGATTCCTGCTTGCTCAGCTCCATGATTATTGCCTGCTGAGCTGCGTGATTCCTGCTTGCTCAGCTCCATATTTATTGCCTGCTGAGCTGCGTGATTCCTGCCTGCTCAGCTCCATGATTTATTGCCTGCTGAGCTGCGTGATTCCTGCCTGCTCAGCTTCTTGATTATTGCATGCTGAGCTGCGTGATTCCTGCTTGCTCAGCTCCATGATTATTGCCTGCTGAGCTGCGTGATTCCTGCTTGCTCATCTCCATGATTATTGCCTGCTGAGCTGCGTGATTCCTGCCTGCTCAGCTCCATGATTATTGCCTGCTGAGCTGCGTGATTCCTGCCTGCTCAGCTTCTTCATTATTGCATGCTGAGCTGCGTGATTCCTGCTTGCTCAGCTCCATGATTATTGCCTGCTGAGCTGCGTGATTCCTGCCTGCTCAGCTCTGTGATTATTGCATGCTGAGCTGCGTGATTCCTGCCTGCTCAGCTCCGTGATTATTGCCTGCTGAGCTGCGTGATTCCTGCTTGATCAGCTCCATATTTATTGCCTGCTGAGCTGCGTGATTCCTGCCTGCTCAGCTTCTTGATTATTGCATGCTGAGCTGCGTGATTCCTGCTTGCTCAGCTCCATATTTATTGCCTGCTGAGCTGCGTGATTCCTGCCTGCTCAGCTCCATGATTATTGCCTGCTGAGCTGCGTGATTCCTGCTTGCTCAGCTCCATATTTATTGCCTGCTGAGCTGCGTGATTCCTGCTTGCTCAGCTCCATGATTACTGCCTGCTGAGCTGCGTGATTCCTGCTTGCTCAGCTCCATGATTATTGCCTGCTGAGCTGCGTGATTCCTGCCTGCTCAGCTCCATGATTATTGCCTGCTGAGCTGCGTGATTCCTGCTTGCTCAGCTCCATGATTGTGCCTGCTGAGCTGCGTGATTCCTGCCTGCTCAGCTCCATGATTATTGCCTGCTGAGCTGCGTGATTCCTGCTTGCTCAGCTCCATATTTATTGCCTGCTGAGCTGCGTGATTCCTGCTTGCTCAGCTCCATGATTATTGCCTGCTGAGCTGCGTGATTCCTGCTTGCTCAGCTCCATGATTATTGCCTGCTGAGCTGCGTGATTCCTGCCTGCTCAGCTCCTTGATTTATTGCCTGCTGAGCTGCGTGATTCCTGCTTGCTCAGCTCCATATTTATTGCCTGCTGAGCTGCGTGATTCCTGCTTGCTCAGCTCCATGATTTATTGCCTGCTGAGCTGCGTGATTCCTGCCTGCTCAGCTCCATGATTATTGCCTGCTGAGCTGCGTGATTCCTGCTTGCTCAGCTCCATGATTATTGCCTGCTGAGCTGCGTGATTCCTGCCTGCTCATCTCCTTGATTATTGCCTGCTGAGCTGCGTGATTCCTGCTTGCTCAGCTCCATGATTTTGCCTGCTGAGCTGCGTGATTCCTGCCTGCTCAGCTTCCATGATTATTGCCTGCTGAGCTGCGTGATTCCTGCTTGCTCAGCTCCATGATTGTGCCTGCTGAGCTGCGTGATTTCTGCTTGCTCATCTCCATGATTATTGCTTGCTGAGCTGCGTGATTGCCTGCTCCGTCCCAGGAGCCGGCTGAGTCACTGATTTGAGTCTGCTTATCCACTTCATTACAGCCTTCAGCTCCATGATTATTGCCTGCTACGTTGCGTGATTCCTGCCTGCTCAGGTCCGTGAGTATTGCCTGCTGAGTTGCGTGATTCCTGCCTGCTCAGCTTCGTGATTATTGCCTGCTGAGCTGCGTGATTCCTGCTTGCTCAGCTCCATCATTTGTGCCTGCTGAGCTGCGTGATTCCTGCTTGCTCAGCTCCATGATTATTGCCTGCTGAGCTGCGTGATTCCTGCTTGCTCAGCTCCATGATTATTGCCTGCTGAGCTGCGTGATTCCTGCTTGCTCAGCTCCATGATTATTGCCTGCTGAGCTGCGTGATTCCTGCTTGCTCATCTCCATGATTATTGCCTGCTGAGCTGCGTGATTCCTGCCTGCTCAGCTCCATGATTATTGCCTGCTGAGCTGCGTGATTCCTGCCTGCTCAGCTCCATGATTATTGCCTGCTGAGCTGCGTGATTCCTGCCTGCTCAGCTCCATGATTATTGCCTGCTGAGCTGCGTGATTCCTGCTTGCTCAGCTCCATGATTATTGCCTGCTGAGCTGCGTGATTCCTGCCTGCTCAGCTCCATGATTATTGCCTGCTGAGCTGCGTGATTCCTGCTTGCTCAGCTCCATATTTATTGCCTGCTGAGCTGCGTGATTCCTGCTTGCTCAGCTCCATGATTATTGCCTGCTGAGCTGCGTGATTCCTGCTTGCTCAGCTCCATGATTATTGCCTGCTGAGCTGCGTGATTCCTGCTTGCTCAGCTCCATATTTATTGCCTGCTGAGCTGCGTGATTCCTGCCTGCTCAGCTCCATGATTATTGCCTGCTGAGCTGCGTGATTCCTGCTTGCTCAGCTCCATATTTATTGCCTGCTGAGCTGCGTGATTCCTGCTTGCTCAGCTCCATGATTATTGCCTGCTGAGCTGCGTGATTCCTGCTTGCTCAGCTCCATGATTATTGCCTGCTGAGCTGCGTGATTCCTGCTTGCTCAGCTCCATGATTATTGCCTGCTGAGCTGCGTGATTCCTGCTTGCTCATCTCCATGATTATTGCCTGCTGAGCTGCGTGATTCCTGCCTGCTCAGCTCCTTGATTGTGCCTGCTGAGCTGCGTGATTCCTTGCTCAGCTCCTTGATTTGTTGCCTGCTGCTCAGCTGCGTGATTCCTGCCTGCTCAGCTCCATGATTGTGCCTGCTGAGCTGCGTGATTCCTGCCTGCTCAGCTCCATGATTATTGCCTGCTGAGCTGCGTGATTCCTGCCTGCTCAGCTCCATGATTATTGCCTGCTGAGCTGCGTGATTCCTGCTTGCTCAGCTCCATGATTTATTGCCTGCTGAGCTGCGTGATTCCTGCTTGCTCAGCTCCATGATTGTGCCTGCTGAGCTGCGTGATTCCTGCTTGCTCAGCTCCATGATTATTGCCTGCTGAGCTGCGTGATTCCTGCCTGCTCATCTCCATGATTATTGCCTGCTGAGCTGCGTGATTCCTGCCTTGCTCAGCTCCATGATTATTGCCTGCTGAGTTTGCGTGATTCCTGCTTGCTCAGCTCCATGATTATTGCCTGCTGAGCTGCGTGATTCCTGCTTGCTCAGCTCCATGATTATTGCCTGCTGAGCTGCGTGATTCCTGCTTGCTCAGCTCCATGATTATTGCCTGCTGAGCTGCGTGATTCCTGCCTGCTCAGCTCCATGATTGTGCCTGCTGAGCTGCGTGATTCCTGCCTGCTCAGCTCCATATTTTTGCCTGCTGAGCTGCGTGATTCCTGCCTGCTCAGCTCCTTGATTATTGCCTGCTGAGCTGCGTGATTCCTGCTTGCTCAGCTCCATGATTATTGCCTGCTGAGCTGCGTGATTCCTGCTTGCTCAGCTCCATATTTATTGCCTGCTGAGCTGCGTGATTCCTGCCTGCTCAGCTTCTTGATTATTGCATGCTGAGCTGCGTGATTCCTGCTTGCTCAGCTCCATGATTATTGCCTGCTGAGCTGCGTGATTCCTGCTTGATCAGCTCCATATTTATTGCCTGCTGAGCTGCGTGATTCCTGCCTGCTCAGCTTCTTGATTATTGCATGCTGAGCTGCGTGATTCCTGCTTGCTCAGCTCCATATTTATTGCCTGCTGAGCTGCGTGATTCCTGCTTGCTCAGCTCCATTTATTGCCTGCTGAGCTGCGTGATTCCTGCCTGCTCAGCTTCTTGATTATTGCCTGCTGAGCTGCGTGATTCCTGCTTGCTCAGCTCCATATTTATTGCCTGCTGAGCTGCGTGATTCCTGCTTGCTCAGCTCCATGATTATTGCCTGCTGAGCTGCGTGATTCCTGCTTTCTCAGCTCCATGATTATTGCCTGCTGAGCTGCGTGATTCCTGCCTGCTCAGCTTCTTGATTATTGCCTGCTGAGCTGCGTGATTCCTGCTTGCTCAGCTCCATGATTATTGCCTGCTGAGCTGCGTGATTCCTGCTTGCTCAGCTCCATGATTATTGCCTGCTGAGCTGCGTGATTCCTGCTTGCTCATCTCCATGATTATTGCCTGCTGAGCTGCGTGATTCCTGCCTGCTCAGCTCGAGATGTTTATTGCGGCTGTCTCGGCTTTGAGTGATTGCCTATTGCTTCATTATTATTGCCTCAGCTCAGCTGATTGTGCCTGCTAAGTTGCGTGATTCCTGCCTGCTCATCTCTGTGATTATTGCCTGCTGAGCTGCGTGATTCCTGCCTGCTCAGCTCCGTGATTATTGCCTGCTGAGCTGCGTGATTCCTGCTTGCTCAGCTCCATGATTATTGCCTGCTGAGCTGCGTGATTCCTGCCTGCTCAGCTTCTTGATTATTGCCTGCTGAGCTGCGTGATTCCTGCTTGCTCAGCTCCATGATTTATTGCCTGCTGAGCTGCGTGATTCCTGTTTGCTCATCTCCATGATTATTGCCTGCTGAGCTGCGTGATTCCTGCTTGCTCAGCTCCATGATTATTGCCTGCTGAGCTGCGTGATTCCTGCTTGCTCAGCTCCATGATTATTGCCTGCTGAGCTGCGTGATTCCTGCTTGCTCAGCTCCATGATTATTGCCTGCTGAGCTGCGTGATTCCTGATTGCTCAGCTCCATGATTATTGCCTGCTGAGCTGCGTGATTCCTGCCTGCTCAGCTTCTTGATTATTGCCTGCTGAGCTGCGTGATTCCTGCTTGCTCAGCTCCATGATTATTGCCTGCTGAGCTGCGTGATTCCTGCCTGCTCAGCTCCATGATTATTGCCTGCTGAGCTGCGTGATTCCTGCCTGCTCAGCTTCTTGATTATTGCCTGCTGAGCTGCGTGATTCCTGCTTGCTCAGCTCCATGATTATTGCCTGCTGAACTGCGTGATTCCTGCCTGCTCAGCTCCATATTTGTGCCTGCTGAGCTGCGTGATTCCTGCCTGCTCAGCTCCATGATTATTGCCTGCTGAGCTGCGTGATTCCTGCTTGCTCAGCTCCATATTTATTGCCTGCTGAGCTGCGTGATTCCTGCCTGCTCATCTCCATGATTATTGCCTGCTGAGCTGCGTGATTCCTGCTTGCTCAGCTCCATGATTATTGCCTGCTGAGCTGCGTGATTCCTGCCTGCTCAGCTCTTGATTATTGCATGCTGAGCTGCGTGATTCCTGCTTGCTCAGCTCCATGATTATTGCCTGCTGAGCTGCGTGATTCCTGCTTGCTCATCTCCATGATTATTGCCTGCTGAGCTGCGTGATTCCTGTGCCTGCTCCGTTGCTCAGCGCCTGAGTCACTGGATTTGAGTCCATATTTATGAGCTGCGTGATTCCTGCAGCCTTCAGCTCCATGATTATTGCCTGCTGAGCTGCGTGATTCCTGCCTGCTCAGGCTCTTTGATTATTGCATGCTGAGCTGCGTGATTCCTGCCTGCTCAGCTCCGTGATTTTTGCCTGCTGAGCTGCGTGATTCCTGCTTGCTCAGCTCCATATTTATTGCCTGCTGAGCTGCGTGATTCCTGCCTGCTCAGCTTCTTGATTGTGCATGCTGAGCTGCGTGATTCCTGCTTGCTCAGCTCCATATTTATTGCCTGCTGAGCTGCGTGATTCCTGCCTGCTCATCTCCATGATTATTGCCTGCTGAGCTGCGTGATTCCTGCTTGCTCAGCTCCATGATTGTGCCTGCTGAGCTGCGTGATTCCTGCTTGCTCATCTCCATGATTATTGCCTGCTGAGCTGCGTGATGCCTGCTCAGTCCCAGCTTCTTATTTGAGTCCTGATTTGAGTCTGCGTGACTTCATTACAGCCTTCAGCTCCATGATTATTGCCTGCTACGCTGCGTGATTCCTGCCTGCTCAGCTCCGTGATTATTGCCTGCTGAGCTGCGTGATTCCTGCCTGCTCAGCTTCTGCGTGATTTGCTGCCTGCTGCTGCTGCGTGATTCCTGCTTGCTCAGCTCCATGATTTATTGCCTGCTGAGCTGCGTGATTCCTGCTTGCTCAGCTCCATATTTATTGCCTGCTGAGCTGCGTGATTCCTGCCTGCTCAGCTTCTTGATTATTGCCTGCTGAGCTGCGTGATTCCTGCCCTGCTCCTCCATATTTATTGCCTGCTGAGCTGCGTGATTCCTGCTTGCTCATCTCCATGATTATTGCCTGCTGAGCTGCGTGATTCCTGCTTGCTCAGCTCCATGATTATTGCCTGCTGAGCTGCGTGATTCCTGCCTGCTCAGCTCATGATTTGTGCCTGCTGAGCTGCGTGATTCCTGCCTGCTCAGCTTCTTGATTATTGCATGCTGAGCTGCGTGATTCCTGCTTGCTCAGCTCCATATTTATTGGCTGCTGAACTGCGTGATTCCTGCTTGATCAGCTCCATATTTATTGCCTGCTGAGCTGCGTGATTCCTGCCTGCTCAGCTTCTTGATTATTGCATGCTGAGCTGCGTGATTCCTGCTTGCTCAGCTCCATGATTATTGCCTGCTGAGCTGCGTGATTCCTGCTTGCTCAGCTCCATGATTGTGCCTGCTGAGCTGCGTGATTCCTGCTTGATCAGCTCCATATTTATTGCCTGCTGAGCTGCGTGATTCCTGCCTGCTCAGCTCCATGATTATTGCCTGCTGAGCTGCGTGATTCCTGCTTGCTCAGCTCCATGATTTTGCCTGCTGAGCTGCGTGATTCCTGCTTGCTCATCTCCATGATTATTGCCTGCTGAGCTGCGTGATTCCTGCTTGCTCAGCTCCATGATTTGTGCCTGCTGAGCTGCGTGATTCCTCTTGCTCAGCTCTTGATTATTGCCTGCTGAGCTGCGTGATTCCTGCTTGCTCAGCTCCATATTTATTGCCTGCTGAGCAGCGTGATTCCTGCTTGCTCATCTCCATGATTATTGCCTGCTGAGCTGCGTGATTCCTGCTTGCTCATCTCCATGATTACTGCCTGCTGAGTTGCGTGATTCCTGCCTGCTCAGCTTTTTGATCCCAAGAGAGGAGCCGCTGAGTCACGAGATTTG